>NC_140942.1:161697150-161931473 GCF_014529385.1 Adiantum capillus-veneris
GTAGCACCCAAAATTGGTATATAAGGCTTAAGGAGTGATCACTTGACACCTTCATTGGCAAGTAATGAGACTTGTGACACCTCTCCAACTTGTAATAGCAATAGGGGGATCCCTTGGGAGGTATGGGCAAGCTTGGAAGGCAAGGAAGCACCAAAACTCTATAAAAGGGACCTTCTTTCACTCATTTTAAACACACACAGAGGAGAAGGAAGCTCTGCTGCTGTGGCTAATAACCTTGGTGATTACTCTATCAAAGATTTGAGAGATCAATAACTCCAAAGCACAATTAGCTTACAAATTTCTCAAGTCAATTAAGTAATTAGTAGTGAGAATGGCACCCAAGAGAACTCGTTTTGGTGGTTCGCACGATCACAAGACTGGAACCAGTGATGGAATTCGAAAAGGCAAAGTGAAGGCCTCTATGAATTAAGAAGTGCCAATCATTTTGCGAAGCAATGAAATCACTCACGAGAAGGTAGGAAAACTTTTGAGCTATTTAATGTTCATTGCATCACGAGTAATTAGGAAAAAAAAATTACATTGAAAATATTGAGTCACTCCCAATTGGAGACTACGTCATTTGAACTTGTTAGTTTCTTAAGTTTGAATTATTAGGAAGAAATTGTTTGATGATATGCTATTTGATGTAGGAAGGAATGTTTGCTTAGGAAAGAGACTCTCAAGCTTATTTCATTTTATTCCAATATTGATTTATTCTGAACTCCCCTTTGATCACAGGGAGGTAGCTCACGTTTCTAGGTACAATGCTGTCCCATTTCTATGAGGTAGCTTAGTTCATTTCTATGGACATATGATGTGACTCAACCGGAGGGTTGCTCGAGGAGGTGTAGTACTTATTGGTTGTATGGGCACTTAATGACAAAGGGTGGAGTGAACATCTGTCGAAAGAAGTTTCTACGATTTTGGAGTATTGGAATAATCTTGAAGTAGTGTTGTATGTTGTTTTTCCTAAGAAAGAGTGTCTTGGTGCCTATTTTTTTGGCTTGAAGGGTTGCTTAAATGAGCTTGTGTTGGGAACTCTAATAAAGAACTATGTGTTCTGAACAACCAGGTGCTAGTAATTAGGAAACAAGATTAAAGTGTGAGTGTGGTGGAAAGTGGGGATTGGCTCAGGTTGCCATGTCAATGGATGGGTGGTCGCGATTAGTCGAGAAACTCCCTGCTCCCTATTTGTTTAGCAAAAGAGAAGTTAGAACCTCATTGCGCTAAGAGTTGAGAAGTCTCAAATGATTTGTGTCTTTGAAAGCTATGGGAAAAAAGGCATTTGAGTTCTCTCTTTTGGAAGATGAGATCTAGGAACGCTTAAATATTTGTAAGAGATCATGCTTCCCCTGTGAGACATGACTAGGAAACCTATCTAATGGCTCAGGCTCAAGTTACCTTGTGACGGACGCCTATCCATTGGAATCGATAGTATCTTGACTATGTTTTTTTCAACAATTAGGGCCTAGTGACTTGTCATGTACCTTCCAGTTTCCATGTGAAATTGGTGACGGGATGGGGACCTCACATCATTGAAGAAGTTTCAAGAGGATTAATCCGTTTGCTAAGCCAATGGTTAGCACTAGTTTGTTACCACAACTGGACATCATAGTGTAGTTTTTGGACCATTTTATAAAAAATACCAAGGAAAAATATTAATGAATTTTTACCAACTTACATAGTGTTTGATGCCCCATGGGTATAGTACATACAAAAAACACTACAAAGTTGTTTTGAGAATCACTATTTGACTAAAAAAAATGTTCTTTAATACCATGTCTAAAAAAATGTGTGTGGATTCTAGTATATAGTGCATACATCATATTTAAAAAAATCCATTGGCTTTGAACTACATGAATACGTAGTGCTTGTAAGTATATAGAGAAGCAAAGGCTTGAAAAGTGCCAAAAAATGATTCAAACAGCCCAAGCTTTACTAGAACCTCTAGTTGGAAAACGTGAAGATGTGATCCTTGTCCCACCAGCACTAATGGCTCTTCCTGTGGAATTTTAAGGTATCACCACCATGGCAATTCTTGATAGTGGGGCTGGGGTAGCCATCACTACAAAAGAAACATGGAAAAAAAGGGAAAAGCCTACTTTAAGAGTGTCAAGAATGAAACTACATCTCGCAGATGGATATATGGAGAAACCCTTAGGACTTCTAGAGAAAGTCTTCTAGGGGTCTGTCCTCACAAATTTTACATGGTCAAAGACAATCAAGCACCACATCCCTTGTTGCTTGGAAAACCATGGAAACACACATATAATGCTCAGGTTGATTGGCAAAAAGAAATGGTACATATTCAAAGTGAAGATAAAAAACTCATGGTACCATTTTCCACTCAAAAACAGTCGACAACAACCAAGGATACTAACACACAAGATAAAGGGAAAAAGCCCATGACACAAGCAACAACAAAGTGGGTACCAAAAACTGCCAAGGAAACTGTTTCCACATTCCCCAAGACCACAAATTTAACAAAAGCAACAAAGGCCATCAACTAGACAGGTATGGCTATCAAAAGATCAACCAAGCTCATCTAAAGCATGTATCAAGAAGGAAAAAGTGTCTCACCCAAACCAAAGGTTTACCAGTCTAAATTCCCAAGGACATCAAGAGACGCTGAGAGGAAAAAAGAAAGATATTGACTCAAAATCCTAAGACATATGACAAATGGTTGCCAAAATCGCTAGTCAAGGCACAAAGTGGCAATGAATATATTTGGGTCCCTAGGAGAACACAACTTGTAAAACCTAAGCCCAACATAAAGAACAAGGAAAAAGAACCACTCAAGACATCACCTCACAACCTGAAAGGGTACCAAAACAATTGGCTCAAGCTCAATCCCAACATAATAACATATGGATACCAAAGACCATGCTTCATCCATTGTCATCCAATCCAAAGCCAAGGAAACTAGCATCCAAGCAAGTATGGCTCCCCAATAAAAACATCGACTCACCTAGAGACCAATCAAAAGAATTCTTTCAATTATCCATCAAGAGAGACGGCCAAGGACTCAACTCGAGCAGAGGAGTGCTCACAGAGAAAGAAAGGTAAAAAAACAAGAGGAGCAAAAGGCGAAGGCCGAGGAAGAGTGCAAACAAAAACAAAGGGAGGCAACCCATGCTAGATGCAAATCTAAGAGGCAAGAGAAAGAAGAGCAAGCACATAGCTTGGCAGCCTTCATAAGAAAGAAAATAAGGCAAAATCGGCTAGACCACCAAGCAACCAATAGACGCTACAACCGAATAAGAAGAAGCAAAGAAAGCACAGATCGATGATGAGCCAACACGAGAACAATGCTCCAACAAGTGGCTCGATCATCATATCTCCATAGACCTAGAAGACATAGATGAGCTGCTTCTCAAAGATCCCTATAGAATGGGAAGAGGAAAGGGAAGAGCAACAAGCAACACAAGAAGAGCCACAACAGAGGCTAGCAAAGATTATGGGCCAAGAGATGGGATTACCACCACTGAAAGAACAAAGTGAAGATATGGCCCAAGAGCAAGAACAAAAAGAGGAGCCTCCCCACGAGGATCTACCACCTTTTGATCCAGCAAAAATAGTCAAAGAATAGCTCAAGGCCGACTACATTGCCGAGGAGGCCCAAGAAATGGTCCAAGAAAAAATCGAGCTTTTAGCGGCAGCCACAATAGAAATCCAACTTGAGGGCTTGCAAAAGAAATGCAAGAAAACTCGATGATAGAAGGATAGAAAAAGAAAAAATTAAACAAAACAAAACAAAAAACAACAAAAAAATATAAAATAAATAAATGTAAAAAATGAACAGGTAATTTAGGGTGATAAGTCACCTTAGGTGATAAGTCACCTAAGGACTTGCAAAAAGAGCAAGAAAACCCAATGATGGATGACTTACCTCTTGCAAAGGTGGAAGGCAAAGAGAAGAACAAAATCCCGGGGAGGTCACCTAATAAACATGTAACCTATCACGTGAGTTCAACAGAAGGGTATTTAAATTTCTTGAAACTTACAGAAATATATCTACAGAAGGGCATTATTTTTTCAAATTTTAAAATAACTTACAGATTTTAAAAGAAAAGGGTACATTATTTTCTTAACAAAATTCACAAATAAGGGGTTTTACAAACATGTCTTGAACGCACGTGATATGGTAGTTTTACACATAGTGAACCCCCCGAGAAGAAAATTATAGAGATTTTGGAGATAGTAGCAAAGTTGACAGTGCGCCGGTTGGTACTCATAGCTATCACCCCTCGCCAAGCGCACAAGAAAGAAAGCTATAGTGGTTAAGGAGCTTGTCTTGATGGTGAGTTGAATCGGAGAAGAAAGCTGTAGCGGTTGAGGAGCCAAGGCCGATTCAACTCACCATCAAGACAGGCTCCTCAATTGCGCCTCTGGAGCCTATCAATTAAGAAAATCAAGCACTATCAATGGAGCCAACAATGCCACATCAACAATAACAAGCACACCCATGTCAAGTCTCAAGCGTGCGGCTGTCATAAGGAAACTTGCTGAGGAAGTAGGACAAAGATATGATAAAGCAAGCTATGCAGTATGCTCATCTATCAGCAAAGCACTCAAAGATAACGCAAAAAGTGGTCGCTAGGAACCTCCTCTATGAGGAACAATTACTCGAATCCGACCTACTGAAGATTATTACACCGGTACAGCTTAGAGATGAGGTTTTTGCACCTCAGTTACCCTATGTCTTGCTCAAGTGGCTAACAAATGAAGACAAAAAGAGCCTACTTCTATCACAAAATGATGATGTGGCAACCTTGCCTACACACACACACACACACACACACACACACACACACACACACACACACACACACACACACACACACACAGTGACCCTACGGCAAAAATGCCACGTGGTAGAAATATGAAACCCCGCAAAACTTGCTAGCAAGCTGACATGGCAAAAATGTACAAAATCCCACTTTTTACGTTGGCTGATGATGTGGTAGCCTGTACAAATTTTTGTAATTTGCACTAGTGCTTTTTTGGCAAGTTTTGAGGACTAGTTGCTTTTGGGACAATTTACTTTTAAGTTTAAGTGCTTTTGGGGCTCTGCTTTTAGCATCCCTTGTAAGAATAAAAGGACCCTAGGGGCCTCACTCTTCAGGGCATCTAGAAGCAGAGTCTGAGAGTAGAGGACCCCTCAGGTGTTGTACTTTGCTCAAGCATTAATATAATAAAGAAATACCAAAAGGGGCGCCAAATTATTAGGGCCAATACCTTTGGGCACGAAACTAGATCGGGCCGTATTGACTCACTTTTAAAGTGTAAAGTATTTTAAGTGATTCTCTCATGTGTCATGTTGGATTCTCAACTTGGGGTGCCCTAGCCAGTGACAGTGGTATCAGAGCCACATGCATGTGCTTTTCTCAACGCATATCGGTCCTATCAAAGAGCAGACATGGCACTTGGGCACAACTTTGGAAATTTTCATTAAAGAATCCACTACCACCCTTACTTCATAGCACATCAGGCGTGCTCCCGTTTTCATTGCTCTGTCTTACAGGGAATCAGCCCAGAGCGAATCTTTTAAGAGGATTAGTTTTAAGGAACAAATTGAGCAGTTTTGTTGTGGACTTCCCAAAGAAATTTGAGACTACTGTCTTAAAAGGAAGTCCAAGTCCATACAACAGTTGATGGGACATGCTATGTGGGGATTTGCTATACATTTGAATAACTTGACTTACCCATCAGATGAACCTTCAATAAGTCATAAGAGAAACAAACGATAGAGAGATAAACAACCTCCAATGACAGAAGACCAAAGAGATGAATATTTCAAAGTAGGAAAGTGTTTTGAATGTGGAGAACAAGGACATATTACTACACAGTGACCCAAAAATGCAAGAATCAAGATGACTGGCATATTGAAAGGACAATAGGACAAGGCGATACTCGTTCCATAATAGATTTTAGATAGAAAATTTTGGATGAATTAGCATTACTTTTTCTTTATGAGTTTCTGAAATAAGACTTTTCTTAAAATTAGATGATTTTAAAATTTGAATGAAACTAATGTTTTATGAAAGAACTTGCTATTTGTGAACATATAACATGACTAAGAATGAGATGAGGATAATTTTGGAGCAGTGAGGACTCCCAAATGAACCTGATAATGAATCATGAATATTAAATCACGACTGATTTAATGGAAATGTCGTGAGCACATCAAGAGTTCCTACGGGATGAGATGGCCACACAATTACTAGAACTGAATGATTGAACCACTCTGTTGAGTATGTACTTAGTGATGGATTGGGATCCCTGAAAATGATTACTTGCACAAGCCAATGCTTGAGGCAAATGATTACTCACACACGACAATGCTTGAGGCGAATGATTACTTGCACACGACAATCTTGAGTGGAAAATTTATATTGACATGATCAAATACTCCAAGTTCTCAACACGTGTGTTGTTCAAGCATCACCTCCAACACTGGGACATACAAAATTCACAAAAACAAGAGAGAAGTCTGCAACACAGTGCACTCTTGTTACTCTTGGAGTATCCATTGACACAATGTATTGATCGTGAGCCTTCAACTCGCTTGCAATTCCACTTCTTCTCCCTTGGCACCTCAGTTGCTTGGACCTCCCAAAAATTACGATTCACCCCTGTGTGACCACTTTCATCATTAAATTTATGCTTCAAGAAGCCAATAACATCCTTGGCACACTTCATGTGCCATGCATTAGGCTTTAACTGCTCATGTGTTAAAACCCTCTTAACAACTGCCCCTGCCCCCATCATGCTCTCCTTTGCCGTGGCCCGAGGAAAAGAAACTCCACAGCATTTCAACGCCAGTCAAACCGTAGTACCTAAAACAATGACCCACCTTCAATGCTGGGCAGAAACAAATTTCTGGAAACTTTTCATCAGAGGTGGAATAAAACTTGGCGTACCTTGACACAAAGAAGAACGGTCTAGATGACTTGAATTGAGCAGCATATCCATCTGACCACACCCAGTGCTGCTTCAAGAAGTTGAATCCTTGATTTTGAAGCCAAACACTATGCAATTGCAAGCAATGTTGCAATTGCAAGCAATGTTGCACAAAGAGCGTGTCATGATCTTTGTCATCAGAAATGTAAAAATGTGTATATTTTAACACCTGGTCTTTCTCGTCTCGAATGTATATAATGTGCACCAAGATGGTGACTTGTGAAGAGTACCAATGCATTGACTGGATTTCATTTTGCTGCTTAAATGAGTAATTTTCCGCAAAGTCAATAACAAAGACCACTACATCTCTAGGAAACCTATGAATGAAATCTTTGAACTGCTGAGATTGCCACCAGGCAATAAAATTGTGTCGGATGTAAGTGGTCAAATGATTTTGAAGAAAAGATGCGAAATCCTTGCATCCCTTTTCCTTCACCAGAAGATCCTTGCGCTCCTTGCCTTGAGAATGGGTTGAGGCAATGTCTTCAATCACCTTAACAGAAATTTGGGCTGCACTTTCAAGTGTTTCGTTTGGACAAAGCATTAATCTCTTTGACCCACATTGAGGACATTCTCCCTTCAAGCAAGGCAACTTATGAAATGCAGAGTCCATTGGTTTTTCAGATAATACACTTTCAGTCAATGTGCTTACACTAGTGTATGTGTACGTGGTAGCTTCACACTTACTTGGAGCCTCTTTTGGCAAGTATATAGCACACATGCAGTCACACCCATCGCTGTGCATGCCTGCCTTACTGTGTCTCATGTGGTTGAATGCTTCCTTGAGATATATCATCTGAATATGAGCAATACAAAAGCACGTGTAACGGTCCTTCAACTTACGAACAAACCAAGGTTTCAATCCCTCAAAACATCTGAGTGAGATCTTGATGTGTGGATATTGCATTTGGAACCTCCTGTAAAGCTCACCCTGTGCAAAAAAAAAAAAACCCATCAGAGGCTCAAAATTTTTTCAAAGAAAAACCCATCAAAGTGAAAGCTCTGTGAGGTATTCAATGACTTTTTTCTACCTCCAAAGTACCTAGAGAACCTCTTTACTGTCATGGTACTTCCATGACTACCTTTGAAAAGAACTCTATGGTACTTTCAAACTCTTTGAAAACTCTATGGTACTTTCAAAACTCTATGGTACTTCCATGACTACCTTTGAAAAGAACTCTTTCAGAGATCTAGAGTACCTTAAGAGCCTCTTTTTTGTCATGGTACTTCCATGACTACCTTTGAAAGGAACTCTATGAACTTTTTCTACCTCCAAAGTACCTAGAGAACCCATTTAAACTCGCATGGTACTTTCAAGAATACCTTTTCAAGGTATTCTAGACTCTTTCAAAGATCTAGAGTACCTAAAGAGCCTTTATACTATCATGGTACTTCCATGACTACCTTTGAAAGGAACTCTATGACTTTTCTCTACCTCCAAAGTTCCTAGAGAACCTCTTCACTCTCATGGTAAATAACTACCTTTGAAAAGAGCTCTATGGTACTTTCAAGACTACCTTTGCGAGGTATTCTAGACTCTTTCAAAGGTCTAGAGTACCTAAAGAGCCTCTTTACTATTATGGTACTTCCATGACTACCTTTGAAAGGAACTCTATGAACTTTTTCTACCTCCAAAGTACCTAGAGAACCCATTTAGACTCGCATGGTACTTTCAAGACTACCGTTTTGAGGTATTCTAGACTCTTTCAAAGATCCAGAGTACCTAAATAACCTTTTGTACTATCATGATCTTCCATGACTACCTTTGAAAGGAACTCTATGACTTTTCTCTACATCCAAAGTTCATACCTGTGAAACTTTAGAAGCATACATGTGAATCATCAAGCAAATGTATTGGATGCTTTATATAAGATTTTTTGCCCAATCGTTTTTGACACACATCTTTTTCTTTTGGCGACACTCTTGTCTCTGTCTGCCAAAAGCAAAAAACAAGGTCTTTTGCTGCCTACTATGCGATGGTGGAACTTTGAGGTAGTTGACAACTACATAATTGCAAAGGAAATGCACCAGCCTCAGCCTGTTTTAACCGCAAATTGGTTGCTGCAAAGTTTCGCCGATGCAATCTAGTAAATCTAGCCATCTTAGAGTTGCTAATAAACCTTGATGGATCTCTTTCATCATTCGCCAACATCATGCAGACAACTCTTTTAATCTTCAGTTGATCTTCAAACATGGATGCTTTGACTTTAGTAATTGTGCCTCGAATATTGGATAGTATTGACTTCTCAGATGCATGATGCAAACGTCTAAAAGCTGGCAGTCCTAGAAGACATTGAAAGGCGGTTTTCTTAGCATCACAAGTCATGCCTTTTGTTGCTTCCTGCCAGTATTTTGAGACTTTCATGTAAACCTAATTCACATCTTCTGTTGACCTTGAACCTGATGCATCACTTTCTCATTGTCTCCTACAGCTCTCTCTTTTCATCATAGACCAATATTCTTGCATTTGATAGTTACCTTCATGGAAAATTGTGACTGAGTCATGCGGTGGTACTTGTGAGTCATGTCATCATCATGAAGTGGAATGTATTGCGCATGCTGCTGAAAGTACTCAAGGCCCTGCAGTGTACTTGGAGGTGGCTGGTCGTGCACAATCCTCTCTTCCAAACTTTCGACACCACAAGCAATGGCCGGCCATCCAACATGGAAATTGTGTGGAGGCTGTTGCTGATTCAGAACGTGCTCTCCCAAACTGCTGAAATCGACATTCCACAAAAGGTGACAATCAAGTGGAGTCTCCTACTCGAACACAACCTGTTGGCCAGTCTCCTACTGCAACATCTCCATCCCAATCTCCTGGACCATAGTCTCCACACCTTATGAAAATTCTCCACAAGGTCCTTCTACAAGTTCCTGCTACAATTTTCCTTCTTCTTGCAAGGGGGGGGGGGGGGGGGGGGGAGAGAGGAGAGAGAGAGAGAGAGAGAGAGAGAGAGAGAGAGAGAGAGAGAGAGAGAGAGAGAGAGAGAAAGAGAGAGAGCTCGCAGACTGCCGAAAGGGTAGGTAGAGAGTCTTGCATTTGACTAAATCAAGAACCATTAACTTGGTTGGCACAACGCCTTTAGAAATATTGAATATTTATCTTTTGGCTTTTGAAAACTGCCAACAAAACACCATCCAAGAGTTCCTCAAAAGAGGTGTCAAGGACACTACTTTTTGCACCACTAACCCACGCTTTCAGCCATTAACATTATTACAAAGTGATGGAGTCATTCACCCATGCGCTCTCAAGGTAGAGCTTAGATAATGATATAGACAACTAGAGCTAGTAGGCAGGAATACAAGGGAATGTTTATCCCTCAATATAGGATTTCATGGCTCATGGAGATGGCCTCCTTCTATAGTGATACAAGTGGGTGATAGATAAGTGTGTATGTGGCGTGTGCAATATTGACTATGCCAACCCATCGTTCGTGGCCACCGGTCATTGTCCACTAACCACTGATCACCAGTCACCGGACATTGACCACCAAAGACCGGCCACCGACCATAGTACTACTGGCATGTACATATGGCCTAGAACTGTAGGGAATATTCTAACTAGGCAATTAATTTCCTCGATTACTTGGGCCCAAATACTCTTTTGAAAATGCCAGAAAACAAAAGAAGCATGTACGCTTTGAAGGATTTCCTAGTTCATCATCTTCTTTTGACAACTCAGACATATCATCTTCCTTTGACTTGAGTGATGAGGATAGAAAAGGCAAGAAACGATGGAAAGATCATATGTTTGATGCAAAAAGGAAGTACTTTTACAGAGCCAATCAATATGATTTCCTCGACGACAAGGGAAAAAAGGCCAAAGAATTCAAAGAGGGAGGACAAGCAATAAAGTTTGAGTACTTTGTAGGGTTTCAAGATGCTCCCATGGCTTTAGCCTTTATCCAACAATTTGATATAGCATTTTTTGGAGGACGCTATACATAGCACTCCAAGATCAAATGGGCAACATCCTTTCTGAAAGGCAATGCACGGACATGGTGGTCCACTCTTTTGTTAAGGAAACAAGCACCGACAAAGTGGTTGAAATTTAAGAAACTATTTATTTCTTCATGGCTCACACAAGAATACAAATGAGACGTGATTAGTGATTGGAATCATATTCGGATGGTTAACGCCAAATCTTTAGATACTTATTGTGAAAGATTTTGCGATACTTTTCTACCTGCTTCATCTTTTAAGAGGATTACTTTTAAGGAGTAGATTGAGTAGTTTTGTTGTGGACTTCCCAAAGAAATTTGAGACTATTGTCTTAAAAGAAATTCCAAGTCCATACAACAATTGATGGGACATGCGATGTGGGGATTTGCTATACATTTGGGTAAATTGAGTTACCCATCAGATGAACCTTCAATAAGTCATAAGAAAAACAAACGATAGAGAGATAGACAACCTCCACTAACAGAAGACCAAAGAGATGAATATTTCAAAGTAGGAAAGTGTTTTGAATGTGAAGAACAAGGACATATTACTACACAGTGCCCCAAAAAGGCACAAGAATCAAGACGACTGACATATTGAAAGGACAATAGGACAAGGCGATACTCGTTCCATAATAGATTTTAGATAGAAAATTATGGATGAATTAGCATTATTTTTTCTTTATGAATTTTTGAAATAAGACTTCTTTTTAAAAGATGATTTTAAAATTTGAATGAAACTAATGTTTTATGAAAGAGCTTGCTATTTGTGAACATATAACATGACTAAGAATGAGAGGAGGATAATTTTGGAGCAGTGAGGACTTCGAAATGAACTTGATAACGAATCATGAATATTGAATCACAACTGATTCAATGGAGATGTTGTGAGCGCATCAAGAGTTCCTATGGGATGAGATGGCCACATAGTTAGAATTGAATGATTGAACCACTCTGTTGAGTATGAACTTAGTGATGGATTGGGATCCCTAAAAATGATTACTCGCACACGCCAATGCTTGAGGCAAATGATTACTCTCACACGACAATGCTCAAGGTAAATGATTACTTGCACACGACAATGATTGAGTGGAAAATCTCTATTGACATGATCACAATAAGGATTAGTTAATTTGACATTAGTGAGGTCCGGGATGGATCTATATGTGTTTACTAAATATGTTGCTGGCAGTCATGGTCTGAGATTTGAAATGAATTTTTCTATGATTGATTTGATATGTGATGTGATGTGATGTGACGTGACTGTCGTCTTTGTACAAGTGATGGATTTGTGTTGTCTAGTGCTTCAATATACTTAGAGTCAGTGTTTACTGAACTGGTTTATGGATTATGTCTGCTTTTGTAGGCATAATCGAGAGCAATTAAAATTCTTTCAAGAGGGGGGTATGTCACAAATGATGATGTGGCAACCTTGCACGCGCACGCGCACGCGCACGCGCACACACACACACACACACACACACACACACACACAGTGACCCTGCGACAGAAATGCCACATGGTAGCAGTACGGACCCCCACAAAACATGCTAGCAGGTTGACGTGGAAAATTTCTACTGAATCCTACTTTTTGTGTTGGTTGATGATGTGGCGGCCTGTATGGATTTTTGCAATTTGCGCTGGTGCTTTCTTGGAAAGTTTTGAGGACTAGTTACTTTTGGGACAGTTTTCTTTTGAGTTTAACTGCTTTTGGTGCTTTGCTTTTAGCATCCCTTGTAAGAATAAAATTACCCTAGGGGCCTCACTCTTTAGGGCATCTAGACATAAAGTCTAAGAGCAAAGGACCCCTCGGGTGTTGTACTTTGCTCAAACATTAATATAATATAAAAACACTGTGAGCATGATGAAAACACACACAACTCTTCTATAATGACCCGACATACACTCTTGGGATGATACACACACACACACACACACACACACACACACACACACACACACACACACACTATGGGACACCACTCGGCTTACACAACCTACCTGGCCGAGACAGGGAACACACCGATGGAGTGAGAGGAGAGAGACTATCCATTTGCCCACTCCACAGAGAGAGAGAGAGAGAGAGAGAGAGAGAGAGAGAGAGAGAGAGAGAGAGAGAGAGAGAGACACACACCCAAAAAACTCAGGTCAAAAGAGGAGAATTCTTGATGTTTAGATACAACTGAGCTTGGGCCAACACCAATGGGACAAATAGCTCACACAATATGGGTAAAATATGCCAGATACAATCACAAATTGGAGCAAAAGCTTCGCTCATAGAAGAAACTTACACAGCCAAAAAAACAGAAAAACAATGAGGAATTTGGCAAAATGGACAGCGCCATCGCATTCGGAACGGCCTAAAACCGCAGTCTACAATGTCAAAGTGCTCAAATCCGATCTCACATGAGTAGTTTATGGTCAAAACAGGCTCCAAAAACAGCAAAAACACAGTTGCGGATGTTCCTCCTCTTCTCTCCACATTTTCTCTGGTCTTCTCTCAGGTTTTTCAGTTTCCAAACTTAGCTTTATTACTTGGGCACCTTTGGCCTTTTAGTTGACCTCAAACGGACCCCGAACATGCCAAAAAGTGGCCTCACAGTGCATAGTTGTCACCCTACTGCATCCATCCGCACACCTGGCACTCAACTTTTTCCAATAATGCATCCCACAACCACGTGAAGTGGCCCCAAAAGATGGTCCCATGATGATCTTTTTGCATAATTATCACATGAAAACACGCACGTTGTGTCCGTACTTATCCACGTGCAAGTATTGACCCATTCGACCTCCTGACGCCACTAGATGCTATCTGATGCACCTGCTTACCTCATGTCATCGGCCCGTGGATAGCCTCCTTGAGAAGTTTTATGTGCTACCAACTCCTCATTATTATAGAAAAAACACATTGGTACTGGTGATAGTGAAAATCGATGCACTATGTACATGCTGTCCTACCTGTACACATGTGGGCCCCACGTAACCACCTGGCTTTGGAAAATGGGCAATTCTTTATTCAATGCACCATGCATGTGTATGTACATATGCGCAATCACTTCTTCGAAAAAACTCCTGACATAATTTGCCCATCCCCTAGTCTACTAGATCATTCATGATCAGCAGCAGCAAAAAGAGATAGCTTAATTCAAGTCATAGCTTAATTGCCTATCCTCTGGTGGAAAATCTGAAACATGAAACTTGCAACGAGCCCTTCTTTTCCTCTTGGCCTTGACATCTTCGCCTTCATGGCTCTTTCCCTTCTTCTTACTAAGACTTGGGGCACTTCTTCCTTCCTTGTCCTCTGTGGTCCTCTTCCCAATAGGCATCACTAATGTATCCTCTAGCTTTGATGCCTTCTCCAAGGTGACTACACTTATCACTTTTGTCTTTCCCTTTTCCTCCTGGGTTAATCCAGTGGTTCCTTCTTCTCCCTTGATTTCGATGCCATAATCATTTGACCTAGTTAGCACCTGTCTTGGCAATGGATACATGTCTCCCCCCATCCTTGGTGGCTTATCACATTGCGGGCTGATGTGGCCCAACTCTCCGTAATTATAACATGTGGGCGTCTGCCTCCAGAACCTACCATTGCTTTGTCCAACACCATTCCTAGGTCTTTCTTCACCTTCTGGCTGATTTGCAAATCTCCCTCGACCTCGATTATTTCCCACTTGACCTAGCATGTTTAGTCTGAGATTCTTCATTAAATCTACCATTTTCCTCATATCTTGCCTTAGCCCATCATCTTGCATTGCTGTAGTGACCACTGTTGGCATAACCTGAGGAGTAACAGGAACCACCGGTTCATGATGAACCCCTGGCATGCGACCTTGTAAAAAGTCCATAGGCTGAAATTCAGACCTCATGGGCAAAGACTCCACTCCTAGTAGCTGACTCATTCTTCTCATCTTCCACTCTTTGTTCCTTGACACCTCCAATGCATCTTCATATGTCCTAGGCTTCTTTAGCTCCACTCTCCAACGTATATTCTCGCAAAGACCAGCCAAGAACCTGTTCTTCTTCATCATGTCAGGCGGGGGTACTTGTGGTGCTAAGGCCTTGCACATCCGTTCCCATGCCAATGAAAACTTACGTATGTAAGCATCTACTGGCTCACCTTCCTTTTGCACCAAGACTTGTACTTCTTGCCACACTTTGTGAGGATCTTCTGTCTTCACAAACTCCACTTCCAATCCATGCCTTAGATTGTCCCAACTCAATCTTACAGGTGGATCAGCCACACGCAACTCCTCTTCAAATGCTTTGGACCAAACTCGTGCATCATTCTTCAAACAGATTTGGAGAAGACGTAACATCTGCGTCGGATCATGAATCTGGTTGTTAATGCAGACAACCTCCATCTTTTCCAAAAAGTCTTCCACATCTTCATCACTTCTTCCATGAAACTCCGAATAAGATAAAGCCATGTCTACCCAAGTTTCAATGCTTTGAGAACCCCCTTCAAACACACTGACGAAGGAAATTTGGAATGGCGGCCTCTACACCAAAACAAACTCCATTGCGCCACAAGGGAAATGAGATGAGGGCACCACCTAGTCTTGGAAGCGTGGACTAGGACCGCTACACAAAGAGAGAGAGAGAGAGAGAGAGAGAGAGAGAGAGAGAGAGAGAGAGAGAGAGAGATCACTATGAATGAAGCATTAACCATAGTGTGTGTACAAGGAATGGATGACTTCAAACACTCCCAACACAAATAGCATATAGATTACCAAACAATCACTCAAGGATTAGCCAAGATCACATCAAGCACTCTCACACGCATATAAAACATTTCTCTTAATTAACATAAGTAAGAGGAGGAGAGGTTACTAGCATGAAACAATTTGCACTCTAGGATGTGCAAGAATAGAGTGAATGAATGAGCTTATGGGCTCATGGTGAGTGATACAAAGGCTCAATGGGCTGAGGGAGGCTTGAAATTACAAAGGGGAAGGCCTCTTTATATAGGAAAGAGAGTGATTAGGAGTGAGGTTAAGATCCAAGTGTAATTTGTACAAATGAAGCTTGATTAGGGACATTCAACCAATGAAGAAGCTCCTTCCAAGTGATTTGTTGACCAATTAGCTCCATCATCACTTGTGTTGTCTTCACTCCTTCCTCCATAGCTTGAGTCCAAGAGCTTCCTTATTTTAAAATGTAAAGAATCTACATAAAATCAATACATATCTAGTAATAATAGAAAGGGGTTGAATGAGAACTTATGAATTACAACAAGATTAAGCATGACTTGAGAGGTGATTAGAAGAGGAACTTTGATGGGTTTTTGAGCTTGAGAGAGAGGAGGAAGGAGAGGAGGGTGAGAAGACTAATGGCTGATTTTAAAGAAGGTCTCAATGTGGAAAAGGAAGGGTGTGTGTGTGTAAAGGTAGGGGGGGTGGTCTCCACCACAGTTGAAAAAACTGGCGTCCACCATTTTGGCCATATCTCCTAAACCGTAGATGCAAAAATTATAAAAAAAATATGGCCAGAATTTCCAGCTCATCAGCTACAACTTTGATGAAGACAACTTTTCTTGGATCAGAGTGGAAGTATTTTTTAAAAATTCAGCAAAATCATGTGTCTGGTTTCTTCCTTTACCAAGTCTTCCACTTGGGTCCCATTTGTTTGAATCATCATATGGCTCCAAAGCCATGATGATATGAGCCACTCATGACCCTTGAATCATGGGTGCATGGCTCCACAACCACATCATATCTTTTCTTTTCACATTTACATATTTTCCCTTCCCTTTACCACTAGGTTCTCCCTCTACCTTTCACCTCCGGTGAACTAGTCAAGAAAAAATCATTTTTTTAAAATTTTTTCCAAGAGGTTGTTCTCACTCTTTCTTTTATTGTAAACCTCTAGAAGCAAGGAAAACCAACAAAATATGATAAACAAAAATTTGTGATAGGCTCGGATCAACACGTGCAAGAACCCAAACTTTTTACTGACCCAATCCCTAAAACCAGAGCTCGTCTTTAGATAAGGACAAACACATGCACATCAAATGAGTTTTCATAGTTAATCATCGGAATTACAACAGGCAAAGGACATTCTAGTATCTCTCTTCATCTTTTTGGCCCAAAGATAAAGACTATGCGTTGCTGGAAAAAATCTTCCTGGACATATGAACATTTATCTGGATTCTTTGTTTTAAATGAAAAAGAGTGAATTGAGGTCCGTTTTGATCATCCATTAAAGCCAACCATGCAGCTTTCAAGAAGGCACATCTGACTTATCCTCCGATTTTGCCAGAATTTCACCAGCATAACAACATAAATGGCTTAAAAGACCAAAAACCAGCCATCACAACTTGGAAAATTTTTTGCAGAGTTTCCCCAGAAATAGAGCAGTAAGAACCCAAAATATAGACTGTATATGGATGTATAACCTGCCAACAATAGAACTCGAGCATCAAGTAGGAATCACTAGTACATAGCCTATGGTGAGGTCACGAAAGGGGTGCTCCAGCCACCTATATCACCGAAAGGATCTCACATTTGAGAATCCCCCAGCTCAATAAAACCGCACGCTATCGACCCTCTCATGAAAGCTTAAGCAAACCTCGTATAGTCAAGTCTCAGAAATGACTATCTTCCAGACCAAGTTTCAAAAATGGCTGGGACTGCCAAATAAAACCAAGTATGGCTCCACAAAGGCATACAATGGCAGTTTCCACAAGTAACGTACAATGCTAGCAGACAATGCGCTCAAACAAGCGCCAAATGATGCATACCCACGACAACTGCAAGTGACTTCCATTGTCAGTGTATCACTCTACTCTAGCTACATGTACCTGTACCTATGTGAATCGCCTGTACCTATACCTGTTCGTGTAACCTGTAATCTGCAATCTGTACTCCCGAAGCTGAAGGTACTCGAAGAAGATCCTCCATGGGGGCACCAAAAGAATGTGAGTGGGATGAAAACATACAGAACGCCTCTATGATGACCCGATACACACTCTTGGGATGATACACACACACTGTGGGGCACCACTCGGCTTACACAACCCACCTGGCCGAGATAGGGAACACGCCGATGGAGTGATAGGAGAGAGACTATCCATTTGCCCACTCCACAGAGAGAGAGAGACACACACCCCCCCCCAAAAAACTCAGGTCAAAAGAGGAGAATTCCTGATGTTTAGATACAACTGCGCTTGGGCCAACACCAATGGGGCAAATAGCGCAATATGGGTAGAATATGCCAGATACAATCACAAATTGGAGCAGAAGCTTCGCTCATAGGAGAAACTTATACAGCCAAAACAATAGAAAAAAAATGAGGAATTTGGAAAAATGGACAGCGCCATTGCATCCGGAACGGCCCAAAACCCCAGTCTACAATGTCAAAGTGCTCAAATTCGACGTCGGATGAGCAGTTTATGGCCAAAACAGGCTCCAAAAACAGCAAAAACACAGTTGCAGCTGTTCCTCCTCTTCTCTCCACATTTTTTCTGGTCTTCTCTCAAGGTTTTCAGTTCCCACACTTAGCTTTATTACTTGGGCACCTTTGGCCTTTTAGTTGACCTCAAACGGACCCCGAACATGCCAAAAAGTGGCATCGTAGTGCATAGTTGTCACCTTGCTGCATCCATCCGCACACCTGGCACTCAGCTTTTTCCAATAATGCATCCCGCAACCACATGAAGTGGCCCCAAAAGATGGTCTCATGATGACCTTTTTGCATAATTATCATAAGAAAACACCCACGTTGTGTCCGTACTTATCCACGTGCAAGTATTGACCCCATTCGACCTCCTGACGCCACTAGATGCCATATGACGCACCTGCTTACCTCATGTCGTTGGCCCGTGGATAGATTCCTTGAGAAGTTTTACGTGCTACCAACTCCTCATTATTATAGAAAAAACACATAATTGGTACTGGTGATATAGTGAAAATCGATGCACTATGTACATGCTGCCCTACCTGTACACATGTGGGCCCCACGTAACCACCTGGCTTTGGAAAATGGGCAATTCTTTATTCGATGCACCATGCATGTGTATGTACATATGCGCAATCACTTCTTCCAAAAAACTCCTGACAACGCCGAAAGGGGCGCTAGGTTTTTGGGGCCAACACCTTTGGGCAGGGAACTACGCTAGGTTGTGTCGACTTAATTTTAAAGTGTGATAAAGTATGAAGTAGTTTCGTTGATTCTCTTGTGTGTCGTTTTGGATTCTCAACTTGGGGTGCCCTAGCCAGTTAAAACTTCCCTCACTACTACCAGATTCAAAGGGAAGCTATCAATATTGAGACCTCTCAAGAGTGGAAAACTAAAGACTTCATAGTAGCACATCCAGAGTGGAAGATAACATTCATGACTGAGCACAAGAACACAATAACAATCAACTCATTTGCTCTAGTGCACCTACAAGTCGATCCCATATTTTCCTATCATTAGACACAGGACTTGGCCGGAATTTGAGTGACTACAATGTGCTCATCCATGGTGTCTGAACTACCTAGTGTTTGTAGATCCAAACAGTTCTCCCTCCATTGAATATAAATGCACCAAGCACTCAAACTAGTAATTAGATTAGTGTGTGGTGGGCCAGACATAGCATGTAAGATAATGCTAAAGATTTGTTATATGTTGTCCGCCTACATCAACAAATTCAAAAATACAAAATCCGCTCAGATCAAGCGGACTTCATTTTTGGAAGACATTCAAAGCCTTCTACACTGGCTACTTTGCGATGGATAGCACAATCTTCATGCTACTCTACAAGGACTTGCATACCAAATTTGTCGCTTACATGAAAACATCCCTCACTACTACCAGATTCAAAGGGAAGCTATCAATATTGAGACTTGTCAAGAGTGGAAAACTAAAGACTTCATAGTAGCGCATCCAGAGTGGAAGATAACCTTCATGATTGAGCAGAAGAACACAATAACAGTCAACTCATTTGCGCTAGTGCACCTACAGGTCGATACCATATTTTTCCCTATCATTAGACACAAAACTTGGCCGGAATTCAAGTGACTACAGTGTGCTCATCCATGGTGTCTGAAACTACTATTTGTTTGTAGATCCCAACAGTTCTCCCTCCATTTGAATATAAATGCAAAAAGACTCAAACTAATAATTAGATTAGTGTGTGGTGGGCCGACATAGCATGTAAGATGATGCTAAAGATTTGTTATATGTTGTTCGCCTACGTCAACAAATTCAAAAATACAGAATCCACACAGATCAAGTAGACTTCATTTTTGGAAGACATTCGAAGCCTTCTACACCGGCTACTTTGTGATGGAGAGCACAATCTTCATGCTACTCTAAGGACTTGCATGCCAAATTTGTTGCTTACATGATACATGAGCGTGAAATGCCCTACACTTGCCTGTATCATCAGCCCAAAGAAGACGAATGGGAGCAACTGACATTGGGGTTTAACAATACACATCCGCAAATGTCTTGTCATAGACGACAAGAAGTTGGAAGGGAAGAGTGTTGAGGCCAAAAAACAGAGATGTACACTTTGACAAGCAGCAATCAAGATATTTCATCCTCACCATGCATATCATTTCTACCTAACATCACTGTTTGGTGCCCGACAGGTACAATGAACTCCCGAGCCACCTTTTTGCAAATTCTACTCTGCGCGGTGAATCCAAGGACATGAATGAGAAAATAATGGCATTGGTTTCACTACCAGCTCATACTTTTTGTAAAATCTCATAGTTTTTTACCCTCACACCATCTCATGCATAGGGGAAAGAGCCGTATGAAGGCCATGCAAGGCATGTAACCAAGGAGCATCAAGATGAACCATTGTGGAGGAAGCACCATCCACAAGGGCAAATATAAGATGTATGAAGGCCATGCAAGGCATACAACTAAGGAGATTAAAGGTAAACTGGGTGTGGAGGAAGCAATAACGGAAGAGCTAAAGTAGCTCTTTCACACATAAGGAGGGGAAGGTGGACTTGCATAAAATCATCCACCAATGGACTCAATAATGGTGCCTCTCTATTGGGAGCAACTCTTGACACAACTATGCCACTGCAAGAAACAAATACACAAAGCTACAAGTCTCTCTCTCTCTCTCTGTCAATGCCACCATGTCTAAGCTGTAGGGTTTTCACACTTTTTGGTGGATTTGGGTGTCCAAAAGGGCCTAGGGTCCCATTAAGAGATCTTTCACACAGCCCACTCAATGTAACAAGGCACAAGCAAGGAGGTGAAGATGGTAGAAAACATGCATGAAGCTTGCGTTAGGTACAAGACAATGCATGATTGTCAAGGGGCTCACAAATCCATGTTCAAGCAGACCTTTCTATGTATAGGGTTTCCTAGTAGAGCATGATTTTCAAACAAAGGGTTATTGAAAGTGAAATTTTCTACAACAAACATATAAGAAAAGCTCTTATATGTTGCCTTTTTTTGTAAAAGCTTGTAGAGGAAAAACAAGGTTTTCCAATAAGTGGTCACTACAAGTAGGAACATTGTTGTGGATTTATCACTTCTTCATTAATAAATTATTCCATGCACATGGGATCAACATAATAATCAATCTATGTTCTTAGCATAAATTTGAGAGAGAAGGTGCAAGTATTCAAGCATATCCAAAGGGAAAGTTTCTATGTTGCAAGGTGACATTCATACATTTGTGGCATGCCTTCAATTTACCATGCAAAGTGCACAAATCTCATCACCTACCATGCAAAAGGCATGGAGATGAAGACAAATGCAATGATTTTATCATACTTGGCACTAATTTCAAATGAGGATATCAAAAACTTGATGATTGACCTGGTTGATTAAAGGGAGAGAACAAAATTTCCCTATTGAGATATGCAAAGCGTGAAAAAGGGTGCATAAGTACACAGACTTTAGGCCTTTTTTCAGGTGACGGTATGCATAAGGGTTCATATAAGGTTTTTGATAGGCATCTATTTTTCCCTCTACGTATTTTTATTGTGATTGGATATTGACATATTCTTCTATGGATATATTTTACCTTCATGGAAAAACACCAACTCATGTATGATTGAATTCACTTATTTGGATAGCATGCAATAGATGATTTTTCTTCTTCTTTGTAAGCATTGTTAAACACATCAAAGCTATTAGGTGCTACTTATTTTGTATATTCTTTATCACTTTTTAGCTAAGAAGTGTACTACTATACTCTCTTTTATATGCATGGCATGTATCCCATGGTCACTACTAAACAATTGTGTATCACATAAGCTCAACACTAGGGTTTATTTATTCTATGTTTTCTCACATTTCTACATACAAAAGGCTGTTGAAAAAATGAATTTATTTATTTTTCAAATATTGAATAGGAAAAAGGGTCCATTTTGTTGAAAATTTTAAAAGTTAATGGAACAGAAAAAAGGCCCCCTTTTATTGGTGAAAAATCCATAGCTAAGGGGTTTTATAAATAGCCATTGAACGCACGTTATATATAGGTTTTACAGCCAAATGTTAAGATATATACATGATGATTTATGCAAGGACCACAAGGGTTCAAGATCATTTATGAAAAAAGCTTTTGAGTTGTTAAGATGAAGAAACCTGTGAACAAAGGTCCTAATGGTTCTTGCTCCAAGTTTTTTCATGAAGAGAGGTTCTTCATTTCTGACAAAGACAACATAGCTACAAATCTAGCAACCAAGGAAACACTAGAATATACTATTTTAAATAAAATTTCCCAAAATCTTGAAATGAATATTGAAGATGATCCCACGACTAGAAGGGTACATATCTTTTCTATGGCACTTCTTATTAGTCTCATAAGGGTGGATAATATTGTGTAGAAACTCATGGAGTTTAATTTAGCCACATAAACACATTTGTTTTTTGCAAAGGAGTCGAACATGGATGGTCAAGGTATTGCCATCAATTTGAAACATACTCTAGATGTGGAGAGTACATGAATTCTCATGGACTATGAAATTGAGCCATATCTTCACGTGTGTCACAACGGATCCTATGGTGCTAATCACTCTCATTCTATAAGGATTATTGCAATGCTGCCTTTTTAGATGGTCATGTGGTCATTATTGTCTATTTAGATATGTTTTATGGTTATGCTTAAAGTAGAAAGATAAGAAACTATGACAACCTTACCAGTGGTTGTATGGTAGCAATGCACAACTTGGTCATCTTTACCTACTGTTCTCTTTAATAGGTGCATCAAGACATTCTAGCTATGAGTTGTTTATTCTATGAGTATTCTAATTCACTATTACATGTTTACATCTCATCAATTAGTGGAGACTATTTTTTTGTGCTGTTCACAAGATTTTTGGCTAAGTGGATGGACAGATGTAAGGAAGGTTCCACTTGGGAGAACATCAATGTGATTCAAAAAATAGTTTTGCTCTTTTATTTCAAGGGAGTGAACTTTTCTCCAAGAGGGGAGTAGTGTGAGGACAAGGGTCGTATGGGTAATGCTATGGACAAGTGGAAAGGGTTCCTAGGGCGAGCCCTCTCACACTGGTTACACATGCATATGTAAGGTGCTTTGTATGGAGCCTATATAGAGGTAGTTATGGAAGATACTAGCATGCTAATATCCCTTTGTTGTTAATGTTATTAGATCTCCAAACTCCGTAAAGTTTGGAGCCCTTGTGGAAAAATTTTCACTTGATGCCCAATCTTGAGGGTAGGTGTGTTAATTGAGTAAACCTATTAACTGATAAAGGAGTTCAATAAGGGTAGTGTTGGTGAACACACAACAGGCTAGACATATGATTCACTCCTGAATACATAACAATGTATTCTGTGTCTTGTACAATGTCTTCCCATTCAGTTTGAGAGAGGTGCACCACAGAGCATTTGCACACAATAGTTCAGTGTTGCACAAGAGCACATTTCTAATCACAAGGCCCAATAGCTTTGGTGACCACAATGATCATAGCAATGTTGACTCCATGCCTTTGAATGGTGGGAGCCTGAATGAATGAGCATTTTCTGTGAACATGCACGTTGCTTGGAGCAACGATGAATAGTGCCAAAGTCAACAAATGGTAGTGCTACAAAATTGTACGAGAGAAATAGCATGAAAGAACAAAAATCTCCTAATGCCAAAGAGGGCATTCTTGAGTTGAAATAAGTCTTTGATGAGAGGTTGATAGTGTCAAAACCAGCCACTCTAACAACGTTTGCACACAAAGGGCCTCGTTCCCCATCGATATAGTTTGCCAATTATGCTCTCTACTTTATTGCTATGATTTTTGTTGGAGGATCCCAACCATAGGGTGCACTTGCACACCATCACCCCTATCCCTCCAACCCTCACCACAAGTAGCACATGAGTTGTCGAGTTTTCTTGCAGCCTTGTTGTTGGAAGCACCTTCAAGTTTCGCTAACCCCTTCTCTAGCCGACCCACCCTCCATGAATGTATTGTTCCCAAACCGGCACCCCTTTGAGATTCATCACCCATGGCTACCATGATGCATGCCACTGCTCTTGTAAGACTAATGCAAGATCTCAATGATAATTGTATCACGTTCAAGGAAACATATTACATGAACAACTCCCGATTGGATGTCAATAACATGACCACCACCAAGCAAATGCATATGGAAAGGAATTTTGTCCGCAATAATTCGTGCGACAGAAGCTTGGGTGATGCAATCCATGTCCACAGTCTACCATTGTGCAACAGTTTCCAAATTGATAACCATGTCATTATAGGGGGTTCATTTATTGCAAAAACCCAAATTTTGGGAAATCAAAATCTAGTGGCTCCTAGGTATGTGGTCCTCACAACCTCACATTTTCTCACACCACGAGCACAACAATCTATGGGCACCTACACTCAGTAGTTCTTGCCAATGTTGATACTAATGATTGGCCGAACATGGGCACACTCGATAGTAGCTACTGCAAAAGCTCCCACATTGACTCGCCCAACGGAGAATCAAGGGAACAATGGCCAAAATGCTATAAGAGGAATCAACAACTAGAAAGGAGGATATGGCAAAGAACATGGTTGCACTTTCAACAAGGGCCAAGGAGGTGCCCATCATCGCCATGTTTGCTTCGAATGTAATGATCCAAACCATGTGATGAGTGGATGTCCTTTCATGCATGAGCATGAGACAACTCAGCAAGCTACAATAGCCAATTGATTATAACAAAATTAAAAAAGAAACAATAATCAACTAGCATGAGTGAATGATGTCACCCTTGTGGAACTAAAAGAACCTGACATTGTTATCTACTGTTAGCTACAACACAAAGCCCAACCTTAGTCACTTGGGCACTCGAGTTACCACAAACGAGGTTTTCCAAATGAACTATTGTCAAGTGGACAAAGTAGAAGGTAGTGAGAACTAAAGTCACCTAGATGGTATGCAATGCTCAAGAAGAAGAAGCAAGAAAAGTGCATACCATCTAGTGCACATCATCAATCTCTCTTTTCCATAAACCAAAGGAGGCAAATGAATTGCTCTGTCTTTTCCATAAACCACATGTACAGGTTATATAGTTGCTTTGATTTGCAACTAAGAGTGCCACACGACAAGGAACCATTTCCAACACTCTTGAACTTGAGAGAAATACCAAAAATCATGCTTGAGAGTTTTTGATTTCTTGCACCTCACACATTTACCGTTAGATAAGTGCTTCTTATTCACGGAGAAACCTAGAGGCAAAGCTCCAACAAGGAGTCTCCATAAGAAAACCTTATGCTTAAACATACATTGTTGTTGCCATAAATGAGCCAGTATATCTTGCCATCATTTAATAGATCGAGAATATCCCTAAGCAGAGTTACATTTGTCCTAGATAGAGGATTGAGGAAGCAAAAACTCATAAAATTGATTTGTCCTTGATGTCCACCAGTTACCAACATAATGAGGGAGAATCCAGTCCCTAAATGTTACCAGTTACCAGCATAATGAGGGAGAATCCAGTCCCTAAATGTGTCATGTAGGTTTACATTAATGGGCACCTCCAGCTTGAAGGTAAGCATACATAATGTGTACCAAGAATTCCGGTATGCTAAAGTAAGCCCATAACATATTCTAGCTGCAAAAAAGAACCAAACAAACCTTGAGAGTCCAACAATTGTTGGATAGAGTGCACCCCCTTCTTGAAAAAAAGCAAGGTTGCTTTTCTACCAATGACTCTGGCAGGTGGAACTCTAAATATAAAATTCCAAAATACATTTTGCAAGAGAATTTCCTATGTATCTCACCCTTCCATTCCATATTAACCATGCACAAGTAAGCTTCCATGAACCAATCAAACATTGTGTGGTTGCAAAATAAAGCTTAAGAGGTGCATGCGAGAATAATGTATCCTAGTCAGACATCAGCCATGCACCCTTAAAGAAGACCAAAACTTTAGAGATACAATACCAAATACACTCCGACCACAAGGTGCTACTATCAAACATGTGCTTCAACAATGTGGCTCTCCTGGCATGCATGTGAGAGACCAAGTTCTAAGACACCCAAGCCCCCTCTCTTTCTATGTTGTGCAATCAAGTCCCACTTTATAGTGGCACAAGGCTTATGGGTAGTTCCCTAGTAGAATCTAAGAAAATTTGTTTGAAAGGTTGACAATTGCTTCTCTTTCCAATCCAAAAGGGGTAGAAAATAGAGCAAATAGGGCACAAGAATGACATGTATGACTTTGAGCCTAACATGTAGAGGCCAGTCATGACAACGCCAAGCAGTGAATTTTGTTTGCATTCTATTAGACCAGCTATTTTTGTGTTACATCTACCTCTAGGGGATACCCTAGATGCCAAAAAACATGACCCTTCAAAAGTATTTTCCCATGCCAAATAATAGTATGGAATTCAAAAGCGGATACATCAATCAATGTTTACTTTTGTATATTCATACCAATACCAACAACCAGTGAGTAAACACCAATACAAGTCAAACATTTTTGTACATTCAAATCATTAACTTTCAAGAAAAGGACAGTATTGTTAGCAAAACCCAGTGCCGGACACAAAATCCCAGTTGACATTATCAAAACCTTTGGCATAATCTAATTGCAGCAACACCATATCCTCTTTAGAGTTTTTAGCATGAGTGATCCCCAATTGCACTGCCAATATATTATCAAAAATTGATATGCATTTAAGGAATCTAAATTGATGAGGATGTATAAACTTGCAAAGCAATGGCTGGACTCTCTTTGCAATTGCTTTGGCCAACAGATTATAAATAAATCCCATATAATAATAGGTCTCTAGTGTTTGAAATTAGTAGAGAACATTTCCTTTGGAATCAATTCAATAATCCCTTGCTTCAAGTATGGATCCATGCATTGAGATAGCCAAATAGCATTGAGAAGTTTAAGAACAATCGGCTTTAATAGTGTCCAAAAGTGCATCATGAATTCTTTGATAATCCCACAAATGCCAAAAGTCTTTTCATTTGCCACACATTTCAGAGGCCAAAAGATTTTTGATTGAAAGACATCCTCAAGCCTACTGGCATCTGCTATCCCAATGCATGGATTCACATGATCCAACATTAGATCCATAACTCTTGCTATTTCAATTGATGTATCCATATGTTTATTCAAATACCCTCAAAGTGTTGGGTATATATATCCATAACTTGTTGGCCATAAGCAATGACAAAGACACCTTCCATTACAAGCTTAGTCCTACTATCCCTTTTTGCTTTGGATTTAAGATTTTAAAAGAAAGCCTTTGAGAAGTCATTAGGATCAGAGAGTCCCCTTTGCCTAGCTAGAAATATTCATTTACACATCTTAAGAACCTCATCTTCTTTAAGAGTACATCTTGATTTTTTCAAGATATTAGACTCCTCTTTTGTGAAATTTTCCCTAGGTTCCTTATGCATAATACTGTGTATGTCATTTTGAGCATCCAACACATATTGTCTTTGCTAAGATGCACCCTCCATGCTACACAGTCTAATACATGTTTGAAGACTATAACAAAATGCAATCCACTACTATAAAGGATTAGAAAATTGACTATAGACATTAACATATAGTTCTTGAACCGGGGAGTTGAACAAAGTGTTAGCAAGCAATAGATTATTAACCATGAGAGGTCTTTTGAATCCAAAAGATGCCATATTGGGAATAGAACAATCATGAAGATCAAGAATAACAAGCCAGTGGTTAGAGAGTGTGGCAATATAATTCATAGACTTATCAGCTTGAGTAGGTAACCAATAACTACCAATGTAATAAATTTGATCCAATCTAGACATTGACTACTTATATGCAGTAGAATAAAATGTTTCCATAGGATCCATAATCCCCCATTTTCCAAGCACCAGACAAATAAAGTTGTTATCTCATTGCACTCCACAATATATGCTCATTTGCTGAATATACAATAGCAGTAGAGGTGGGATGAGTACAATCAGTCTTAAAGTCTCTAGCTACAAAGGCTTGAGTGAGATGTGGAGTGGAAAGCCAATCCCATAATAGACATCTATTCCTACTACTTAATAGACATCTATCCCTACTGTCATTAGGAGCATAGACATAAACAAGACGCAATCTCCCCCGAGAAGTACATTGAATAATATGACATTGGCCAGAGTCATGCTCTTTCAATAGGGAGGGTTGTACTGAGATCTAAGAAGAGTACGCACTCCAAAATAAGCAAAGCTTTCTTGTCCCTCATAGAAACATCAAAAACCTTTAAAGTACATACATTGACCAGACCATTTATGGAGCTTATGCTCTTGCACAAAGCAAACATCTTTTTTTTTGGTCCAAAAGCCATCTATTAAATGCTAAAAGTTTGTTCGGGTCACCCAAACCCTGCCCATTGATAGTAATTACTTTCATTGAGGAGTAGACATAACCACTTGTGTACCTTTAGTTGTGTCATAACATCTAATATCTAACCAACCCAAATGACTTTCTCATAGTAAACCGATCATTAAATGTGGGAGAATAAACAGGAACAAGGGTTAGGATATAGACATGTGCTTGTAGACCTATCTCAACACGGAGCCAATGGTAAAGGGGCCCAAATGAGAGATGGTATATCAAAGAGCAAGGATAACCAATGGAGCATAAAGACCTTAGGGTGAGCTTCATTGAATACCTCCAATACTTGGTGTTAAAAGTCCTTTGACCTTAGGTAAGCTAGCTAGGGCTGTGCTTGAGACAGGAACCCGGCCCAAGCTTGAGGTGCTTGTCATGCCCGATGACTGAGATGCTTGAAGTGCTTGATGATTGATATGCTTGAGGTGCTTGTCATGCTTGAGATGCTAGGGCTGTACTTGAGGTGGGAACCTAGCCCAAGCTTGAGGGGCTTAAGGACCAAGCTTGTGGTGAGAACTAGGCCCAAGGTCGAGGGGGCTTGAGGTGGCACAGAAGTCAAAGAAAATCCCTACAAGGAGGGGGCAAGCCATGCAAGAAGGGGAGGGTGGTTTCTTGACTACTCTCTCTCTCCCAAAGGGCACCCCTTGCCCAAGTGGCAAGTAGGACACATGTCAAGCCCCTAGCTAGGTTACCCTCATAGTGTGCCTAAAGCCTATTGGTTGCCCACCCAAGGGGTCCAATGATAATTTAGTGGATTTAATAAATTGTTTTAGCATTTATCAAGACCTCACACTCAAAGGGGAAAGGGGGACACTTGTCCCAAGGCTACCCTTGTTGCTTGGTATGACTATTGCTTGTGATTGGCTAGTCTTGGAAGGGTCCAATGACCTTCAAGCATGAGCTACAAGGGGGTGTCAATCAAAGATAGTAGGGGGCCTACTTGAGGGGTATACTCCCCCCCCCCCCCCCCCCCCCCACACACACACACACACACACTCATTGTGTGAAGTGCAAAGTGCAAGAGCTCCCTCTCCTTCTCCAAGCAAGTAGAGAGGTTGAGAGCCTACACCAACTCTCTTGGTTATGGAATGGAAATCCAACCAAGAGCCATGATTCAATGCTTAATCTTTCCATCTTCTCCATGTTCATTACTATGCTATTATGTATGCTAGCAAGAAGAGTGATGATAAGTGCGAACTAGTTCTTTCTCCTATGAAATGTATCTTCTTCCTCTTCCCTATCCTCATTCCCTGCTAGCTCTCTCCACCTTCGAAGGTGTTTGAGGGCTTGGGACTGAGACTTGGAATAGTTAATGCTTTCCACAAAGTTTATGTTATGCTCATGATGCATGAAGATTTCCATCTTCATTGCATCACCTAGGTCACAAGGAACACAAAAGATTATATTGTAACAAGTCTCTCTTGATGGGAGAAACTATAATACAAATGCCTATTGGAGGGCGGACCGGCTCCACATAAATCCATTCCTCAACTATTTTCATGTTCTCTAAACTCTCTCTCTTGCAAAAGTATTGTTCATGCCAAGTTAACTAAATGCTATGTTTATGTTGCTACCATCAATTATGTTCACCTGCTATGCTCACAAAGTAATTTCTCAAAATACTCTCTCTAATTTCCGCTACTCTCAAGTTAATAGGCTAATTCCATTACATCGGTTTGAGAGAATTTGGTTTCTCTTTTCTTGCTTAAGAAGAGAGGTCCTTAAGTAGCCTATAAATGGTTGATTTTGTTAATTATATTAGGACAAGTGGGACTGGGATCTATTATCGGTTTTTTTGAGTCCACTATGTGGGATATGGTGCACTCCTCGAGAGCTTTGGACTTAATAATGGAGTCTTTTTAGACTCCATTGCAAGTCTTTTTAGTCGTAGGCAAGTATTTTTAGACTTGCCTACGACTTTACCATTATTGAGCCAAAAGAAGTCCAAAAGGAGCTAGCTCTCGGCAATTCTGCAATATTAGACCCACTCCACTACTCTCTATAATTAACCACTTCAAGCCGTGGGTGTAGATACTTAAGAGCCAATTTTCAAAGGCTAAGAGGAGTGGCAACTAAGGTTTTGAATTGCCAAAGCATACACTAAGTACGTACAAAAATTTTGTTAACATGGATGAAAATAACCAAGAGAGTAGAATGAACATTGATAGCTTTGATTTAATTTGCACATGGAGGTGCTAATGATAATGATCCCATGTTTGTTAATTATCTCATTACTAGGTTGCAGCAAGCTATGGGCAACTCTGCTTTGCAAGCCGAAGTTACTCAACAACTTCGCGCTTATGGGATTTTCCTTCCTCTCCAAGAGGAGAGAGAGATTAGGAGGCCTCTTGAAGACCCCCCCAAAAGAAGACTCTCCCCCATATGAGAGGAGGAATCCCAAAGAGCAAGAAAGCAATGAAACTTTAGGTTCCTCTGAAGATGTGGCTCCACGAAGACAGTGGTCTAGACGATTGCCAACTCCTCCCAAGAGGAAAAGATCAACACACAGTCCTTCTCCTCGTCATTTCAAAAGGAAAGATAGGAAACAAAGGAAGAAAAGGACAAAAAAGAGGTCACCCTCTTCTCCTTATTCTTCACCTTCATCTTCTTCTGATGAAAGCTATGGCTATTCTCCTAGAGAATACAAGAGGGGAGGACATCGTAAATCATACCGTGCATGGTGAAGGTCACAAAAGCTAAAGAAGTTCAAGGAGGGAGGAAAGAGTATCTCTTTTCTCACCTATGATGGCACCTTTGGTGCTACCGACAAAGTGTTGGCCTTCGTCCATCAATTTGATCTGGCCTTTGGAAATGAGGGCTTCACAGAGTCCTCCAAGATATGTCATATAGCTATGCACTTCCAAAGATCGTCTCATCAATGGTGGGCTAGCCTTCATGGAAACAACGAAGCCCCAAAAACATGGAAAACTCTATGGTTTCCATCATGAAGGAACTCCTTTCAAGCAATGCAAAGGACAAAGTGCTTACCGAATGGCGCATCTTGAAGCTTCTCTCTCGTGAGTCTATCCACAAGTATGTAAAAAAGTTTTGGGATTTACATCTCAAGACTACTATCTTCCAAAAGATAGACTTTGCCGAGAAAAAGCAAGAGTTTTGTGTGGGATTACCTGAAGAGATGACCGAGTATGTCAACTCTCAATGACCTGGTTCTATCACTGAAGTAATCCACCACACCATGGTTGCTTCGCGCATCGACTTCCAAAAAGGGGCTAGATAGAATTTCAAGCCCATGGAAAATAAAGACAAAGGTGATGCCAAGAGAACAACCAATGCCCAAATATTCTTCCCAAGGCACTTCCAACAACAACAACAACAACAACAACCGGTCCAAGGAGAAGGGAGTTTATAAAGGTAAAAAGAAACTCTCTCCTGAAGAGCTTGAAGCTTTTTGCAAGGACTATAAGTGCTTTAAGTGTGGGGAGCAAGGACATGGTTATCGCTCTTGCCCCAACAAGAATGTTCACAATGAGACTCTTAGAGCTTCCACCATCGAAGCTCCAAAAGAGGATGCTCATTGCAAAGGTGCACCTCTCTCCTATGCTTGGGGAAAGTTAAGAGAGCATGATGCCTTCATCTTGTTTGACCCTGTCTCTACTCATAACTTCATATCAATGGAGTTGGCCACCAAGTTGGGCATTCAAGCTTTCAAGATGGGAGATGCTGTAATGACTAACACTGCTTTCAAGGGATAGCGAACCTCCATTACTCCCTTGATTGGGAGTTGAGGCTCCATGTCCAAAGCTATGTTGACAAAGAAGACTTTTTTATCTCTCCTCTCCAACATGAGGATGTTATCCTAGGGGCGCCATGATTTGATGTGATGGCTGCCAACCTGAACTGAAAGGAGAATCTACTTCACCTGCTGAGGAAAGAACATGTATATAGATAGATGCCAGTGAGTATGGTCGTACTATACCACTTGTAAATCCTCCTGCTTTTGATAAGGCAATGAAGAGCTCTGTTTCTGCGTACATGATTTTTGTCCAAGAGTCTCTAAAAGATCCTAATGTTTTATCAAATGTAAATGATAGGAATCAAGAAGACTTAGACTTGTCTAATTTTCAAAAAGGATTCCAAGATGTATTCATCGATGATATCCCTATGGAATTACCTCCAAAACAAGGGAATGATGACCATAGCATTGAGCTCCTTCCAGGAAGCTCACTGCCTAACAAGCCTCCCTATCGGGTTTCTCAAGATCAATAAGAGGAGATCATGAGGCAAGTACAAGAATTGGTTGACAAAGGGATGGTGAGACCTAGATCTTCTCCCTTTTGTTCTTCAGTCCTTAGTGAAAAAGAAAGATGATACATACTGTATGTGTGTGGACTATCGAGCACTAAATTATATCACTATCAAAAACATATTTCCCGTGCCTCGGGTAGAAGATATGTTTGATAAGCTACAAGGCTCTACCTACTTCAGTAGAATTGACCTTAAAGGTGGCTATCATCAAATAAGGATAGTGAATGAAGATATCCTAAAGACCGCGTTTCGCACAACGTTTGGACCTTATGAATATCTAGTCATTCCTTTTGGCTTGACTAATGCACCGGCCACGTTCAATCGTCTAATGGAGAAAATTTGTAGACCCTACCACAGATTCACTGGAGTGTTCTTTGATGATATCATTATCTACTCCAGGACTTTGGAGGAACATAAGCAACATCTCCAAGTGATTTTTCAAGCATTGAGGGAGAACAAGCTTTTCGTCAAAAAGAAAATTTTTCCTTCAAGAGATTCAATACCTAGGTCATATTATCCCGCAAGATGGTATCCATATGGATCCATCGAAGTTAGAGGTGATAAAAGCATGGCCTAATCCAAGGAATCTACATGAGCTAAGAAGCTTTATTGGTATGTGCGCATACTATAGACGCTTCATAGCAAAATTCTCTCAAGTCATAGGACCACTACATGACTTAACTAAGAAGAACGTTAAGTATATATGGACTGCTAAGGAGAAAAATGCTTTTGATAATCTCAAAGAGAAGCTTACTTCCCAACCCGTCCTCATGCTTCCAGATCTCTCAAATCCATTTGAGGTCCAATGTGATGCTTGTGGTGATGGCCTTGGAGCAGTTTTGCTTCAAGAAGGGCATGCCCTAGCATATGAGAGCCTAAGGCTCAATACGGATGAACGAGTCTTGGGAATTTATGAGAAAGAGATTTTAGCTGTTCTACATGCCCTAGACACATGGATGCACTACTTATTGGGGACTCCATTTATCTCACGAACTGATCACCAAAGTCCCAAGTATTTTATGATGCAAACCAAGCTTTCCAACAAACAATTGAGGTGGGAAAATTTTCTTTCGCAATTTAGTTTCCATATTGCTCACATTGCTAGTAAGCACAATCAAGTGGCCGATGCACTTTCACGATGACTAAAAGTTAATGTGGTGTCTATAGCTACTCACAATAATTTATCTTCTATGATAGATGAGTATGCTACTGACCCTAACTTGAGAGACATAATGTCAGCCCTTGCTTTGGGAAAGAAAGAGGAACCATTCACCTTGCCGGATGGTTATCTTCTCCATGGAATCAGGCTATGTGTTCGCCATTCCCTTCGTGAGAAGGTTATGTATGAATCCCATGCTCCTCTCTATGTGGGGCATAGAGACATTCAACCTACTCTCAAAGGAGTAGAGACGTATTTCAATTGACCTACCATGAAAGTGGACATACAAGAGTATGATTCAAAATGTGTAGTATGCCAAAAGATCAAGTATGATAGAGGGAAGCAACCTGGATTACTCCAGCCATTGCCTATCTCAAATTTACCATGGGAGAGTATATCCATGGATTTCATCTTTGCATTATCCAAGTCTATCCATGGGAATACGGGAATATGGAAAATAGTCGACAGGTTTAGCAAGCAAGCACACTTTATTCATGTCAAAAAGACTATTAAGACACACCAAATGGCAACTCTCTTCATATCACATATTTTCAAACACCATGGATTACCAACATCCAGTGTGTCAGATAGAGATCCTAGAATGATCAGTAATTTTTGGAAAGATCTCTTTGAAAATCTAGGAACAAGGTTGAATTTGTCTTCCACGTATCACCCACAAACGGATGGCCAAAGTGAGATAGCCAATCTTACGATACTTGATCTACTAAAGACTCAGGTCACAAAAGTAGATAAACGCTCACAATAGGAAAAGTAATTACCTCTTGTAGAGTATGCCTACAATAATACTGTACATACGTATATGGGAAAGACACCTTTTAAGGTCATTGAGGGAAGTCCTAAAAGTCCCTTGCTACTCAAAGTACATGGGAAGATCTTCGCTGTTGCCGATGAGTATAGCCTTGACTTACAAAAATCTTTTCAAAAGTTAAGGAGGCTATATCCATCTCTCAAACAAAGGCAAAAAGCTATTGGGCTGACAAGCACAAAAGGGCCTTAACATTCAAAGAAAATGATTGGGTCTTACTTAAGTTTCCTAAGGCTCAATTAAGGTAACGACGGGCAAAATTCATATGGGCCATCAAAAGTATTATGCTAAGCTACCAAAAAGATACTTATGTCCTTTCCAGATTTTGAAGCCTATCAATAAGATGGCTTACCAACTCAAGTTGCCCAATCATTGACTCATACACAATGCTTTTCATGTGAGCCTACTCAAGCCCTACTAAGGAGAGCCACCACGTGAACCAATTATTGAGGTGCTACAATCCGAAGCTATTCTTTGGCATGAAGACAATGTACTGCGACATGGTAAGATTATCCGACGGTATCATATTAAGTTCAAAAATTATCCTTTGAAAATGCTAGATGGATGCAAGGAATACAACTTAAGGATAGTATGAACCTTGTCAATGCTTACAATGCCACATTAGAGTAAGCACATGTACAAATTTCTTTTAAATGACCAATGTTTTTGTCTTATAAGACTAGCTTTCCTTTTATTGTGCACAAATTTAAATACTATGCATTCTTAGAATCGTGTTTGTGATGAGGACGTCTCTCAAAACCAAGTAGAACTGCATAAAGACCTTAGGGTTAGCTTCATTGAAGACCTCCAATAGTTAGTGTTAAAAGTCCTTTGACCTTAGGTAAGCTAGGGCTGTGCTTGAGGTGGGAACCCGGCCCAAGCTTGAGGTGCTTGTCATGCCTGATGACTGAGATGCTTGAAGTGCTTGATGATTGAGATGCTTGAGGTTCTTGTCATGCTTGAGATGCTAGGACTGTACTTGAGGTGGTAACTTAACCCAAGCTTTATGGGCTTAAGGACCAAGCTTGTGGTGAGAACTAGGCCCAAGGTTGAGGGCCTTGAGGTGGCACAAAAGTCAAAGCAAACCCCTACAAGGAGGGGGCAGGCCATGCAAGAAGGGGGGATAGTTACTTGACCATTCTCTCTCCCAAAGGACACCCCTTATCCAAGAGACAAGTAGGACACATGTCAAGCCCCTAGCTAGGTTACCCTCATAGTGTGCCGAAGCCTATTGGTTGCCCACCCAAGGGGTCCAATGATAATTTAGTGTATTTAATCAATTATTTTAGTATTTATCAAGCCCTCTCTCTCAAAGGGAAAAGGGGGACACTTGTCCCAAGGCTACCCTTGTTGCTTGGTATGACTCTTGATTGTGATTGGCTAGGCCTCGAGGGGTCCAATGAGCTTCAAGCATGATCTATAAGGGGGGTTGATCAAAGCTAGTAGGGGGCCTACTTGAGGGGTATACTCTCCCCCTCCCACAAACACACTCTCTCTCATGGTGTGAAGTGCAAAGTGCAAGAGCTCCCTCTCCTTCTCCAAGCAAGTAGAGAGGTTGAGAGCCTACACCAACACTCTTGGCTATCGAATGCAAATCCAACCAAGAGCCATGCTTCAATGCTTAAGCTTGCCATATTCTCCATCTTCATTACTATGCTATTATGTATGCCAGCAAGAAGAGTGATGATAATTGAGGAACTAGTTCTTTCTCCTATGAAACGTTTCTTCTTCCTCTTCCCTATCCTCATTCCCGACTAGCTCTCTCCACCTTCGAAGGTGTTTGACGTCTTGGGACTGAGGCTTGGGATAATGAATGCTTTCCACAAAGTTTATGTTATGCTTGTGATGCATGAAGCTTTCCATCTTCATTGCATCACCTAGGTCACAAGGAACACAAAGATTGTATTGTAACACTAGGGGATTCACTCTCTATAGAAAAGGACATGCCACCTACAAGTGGAGAGTCTTGGAAAACCCCCTATTTACAACTCATGTGAAGTAAAAATGCCCTCTTTCTACACTTATATGACATGTAGTTACTAAAATTAATATGCCCCTAACTTATATATAAGGTTTGGTGGCGTCCTAATACAATCACTCACAGTTGTGAGTTTTTTTTAATAAAAAAACCAAACTTGACGCCATACAAGCTACATTTTTAAAGTCAATATACCTTAATCATGTTTGGTTGCTTTATCTTTATAAAGGGCATGTAATGGGGTAACCACATGTAATTCACTAGAAATAGTTGACTTGTTTACTATTTAAAAGCCTTGATTTGTATGTCTATACGTATATTATCAATCTCTTCCACTATCCCCAAACACCCCTTATTCCCCCTTTGAAGTATATATCAAAACCACCTCCTTTATGTTTTAGTAATGAAAGATAAGTTTTTAGGGGCCTATCCTAATCTATACACTTATCTAAACTCCTAAAGAACCCCCTTCCCTTGTACTTACGTGGTACAATAAGTTTCTCATGATGAATCTACCGGGATTGTAACAAGTCTCTCTTGATGGGAGAAACTATAATACAAATGCCTATTTGCGGCTCCACATAAATCCAGTCCTCAACTATTGTCATGTTCTCTAAACTCTCTCTCTTGCAAAAGTATTGTTCATGCCAAGTTAACTAAGTGATATGTTTATATATGTTGCTACCATCAATTATGTTCACCCGCTATGCTCACAAAGTAATTTCTTAAAATTTCTCTCTCTAATTTTAGCTACTCTCATGTTAATAGACCAATTCCATTACAAGTTGCATGCTCAACATCATTCATTTGCACCTCCAAGTTGATTGCATCAGGATTGCGCTGATATTGAGTTTGCTTAGCCCTATTTAAAGCCTCATCCAATGCTGCAATGGTTTCAGGACACGAAGGGTTATGAAGTACATCAAACATGTAAGGTCTGATGTACCCCCACGATTGGATTTGAGGTTTAAAAGAATTTTGTGCACTAACTTGTTGAAACCCGTCGGCATCCATGGGCCACTTGTCTTTGTCTTGAGGTCTAGGAGATGACCAAGAAGAAGATGCCCCATTGTGGTGATTTGCCTGAGCAAGCAAAGCCTGTCAATCCAAAGGTTTTGAGGGGTAGAAGATGCAGGAGGCCGTGCATATTTTGGAGTTATCAAATTATGGGTATTCTGTGGTACCGCATGAGCATTGGTCTATGGGCTTTGAGGAGTCTTTTCTCCAATAGATCTACCAAAAACTTATTCTTTAGGAACCAAGAATTGGCTACCAGGTGAAAGAGGGATCAAAATGATCTCATTTTGGATGAGAGTAGGGAAAGCTCTAGAGAATTGCACAACTTTTCCATAGTTTAACACTAGAATGGTAACCTAATAGGACATAAAAGTGTCCTTTCAGGGTTTTGGGAAAAAATTCCAAAACCATAGTAAATCCACTCATTTTGAAAAATCCTTTCATGAGCTTATAGTTCAATAGCTACTACATATGGAAAAGATGAGAAACTTGTAATTTTTCTCATCCCTTGGTCACTACAAGCCTCCAAAGTTGATGGACCAGTGCATTTTGCCCAAAACAACAATTTCTTACGGTTGATTGCATATAAATAAGAGTGGAGATTTTTGTAGGACATGAGATAAAATGCCCCGTTAACTTCAATGGGTTGGTGACCAAAACATATGATTGCTTTTACCTCACTAAATTTTTTTGGGCAAAAAAATAGGTACAAAAAAGTTGCATTTTTGCCACTCTCCGGACCTATTATCAAAGTTTCTATAGTCACGCTCAATACAGATACTATATACATGTTTTCTTAGTTCCCTTTGGGCCTCTGGATTCAAAAGGAGCCATGGAGCATGTCAAAAGGATAATGGATCTCTTACAATTGGAACCTTGGGGGCAATGATAAAGTGCTAAATACAGCAAACATGAAAAAACTGGGTTTAGCATTATGACCTCTAGAAACCCATAGAAACTACTCAATATCTAACCAAGTTTGTAGTCTATGATCAGATATGATCACTACCTACAAAATACACACAATTGGCCTAAGAAACTAGCAATATTGAGAAAGTTATACTTGCTACTCTAAAATGTATCATATTCTTCAGCAAATCAAAAAACTCAACCATCATCATATACTATGCTATATAGCATATTAGGTCCCCCAAAACTCAAGGAAGATTAGCTTTATGTTATACATTACACTTACACAATCAAAATTGAATTTGGATATCAAGAAAGCCACCAAAAAAATCATAAAAGTGCTAATTTTGGCCAAAAAACAGGATTATGCAATTCTTGTAAATTGGTCATATAACTTTCAATTTTAACACTTAGCTCTCCCTACAAGCATCAAAACATGTTGAGAACTATGAAGGCCTAACCTCTAGCCATCTAAACCTCACAAACATGAAGTTTAGAGTGGTATAGTTGCCAAAAATTTAAAAAAAGCCAAAAACAGGACCCGTTTTTTCACACAGTTTAGGTTCAAAAATGTTGTGCAATTGTAAGGTTACTGGTGAGATCGATACTCAAAAAAAAATGCTAAGTTTTTTTCAGCTCATAAGGCAACTTTGTGGATATATAGCACCTAGAAATTCATTTTCACACTCTTCAAATAATTCAAGAAAAATGGTCACTTAACAGGACACAAAAGTGTCCAAGGACATAAAAGTGTCCTGTTACCATTCTAGTGTTAAGCACGCCCCTACCAATGTACCCTAGTTTAAGTATGACCCAATCTTTCCAATCTCGAGGAGATTTATTTGTAGAGTCTTAGGAAACTTCTTGTCAATACTCCACATAATGCAATATTTTTTCCTATTGGCTGAATTAATGTAAGGGATAAATAAAGGTTTGCCTAAAGAGGAATCTTGTTGCTGGATACATGGACAAAGCTAGGAAGGAAGATCAATGAACTCAACCTAGATAGGATGGTTGGAGATAAGCTCCTCCTTAATAAACTAAATGGGTTGCCACTGGAAGACATGAACTATCGGATTAAACAAAATAACAGTGGGGGAAGAAACAAAAGCTTGATGGTCCTTTTGATTCTTGAAAAATAGCTCAAAATTGCCATTACTCGAGAAAAAATCTTGTCTGTAATATGATGTTGAAAGCCAGGGTCGATGATGCGGGCAATTTCACTAATAATAGGTATTTTTCCTATGAAATACCACACCACACCCTTTCCATAATGGAGGGTAACCTTATGTGCCCCTTCCACAGCCGAGTCAATGACCACAACATCCTTCAAGGTAGCAACTATAGCCCCTTGTGCAAAAGCCACATGTTAATTTTCAGACAGAAAAGCATGCGCCTCATCCCTAGATTTTGCCTAAAAGCATTGGGCAAAAGGGGGTGGAGAGCATACATATTCTATCCAACAAGAGTGGTTCTGAGAGTGATGTGATGAAGGTCGGGAGCAAGGCATACGAATCTCCTCAAAAGCTAGCTAAAAGGGTCGCCATTGTGGGCTCAACCCACAACAAGGTCATGACATGTATTTTTCCTAAAGGGCCATTATGAGACACCAAATTCTCCTATGATTGTTGATTGCTTTAGTAAGTTTTTTATACATATTCTTTGAAGGGCTAGCAATTAGACAAAAGAAGTTACTTGATTGTCTTTCAAGCATCGACATCCTGTTTATTTAATCTATTATATTTAATTGTGATACTCACATTATTGAATATCTTACAGAAAATTATATTCTTTAAGTGAATTTTGTTCACCATGTGATGGTCACACTGATCAAAACTATAACCAATTGGTCTTTGATGTTCACAGTGTTTTTGTATGTTCAAGTTCTTAAAGAATTAAGCTTTGTCTTAGCAAGGCTCAAGAGTAAAATATATTTCTCATTCTACTACCCTATTAACAATGTTTGTGAAGCTACACTCATGATAATATCTATGTATGGAGTCTAAAAAAATATAGTATTGTCAACTATGTAAGATTATTCTCCATTAGATTAGGACTTTGTCAATCAAATTCCACTTGGCCAAATTCATTTTTATATGTGTTTGACCAATGTTGTCAAACTTTGGTGGGTATTGATATTGGAAATTATGTAAGCTTGTCTGCATCGGAAGATGTAACAACACGTAAATAAACACTCATATTCTAGTCTAATCAATAGGCCAGAGTTCATGTTTCTCTACATGCAACTTTACTATGTGCACACATTGAAGAAGAAGATACCATAGTTGTTAGAGGTAAGGGACATTTCGGCTTTAACCCTAAACTTAATTTTTCCATTGAAAGAGAGAGTTTTCATTCCATCCTTAGAAAGATTTCATCATTATTTCATAGATAGAGACTAAAAAATGGAGACGTATTTCTCTATGATTGTAACACAAAGGACAATGTTGCTGATAGATTCACTACATAGCTTGGGTAAGAAATCTTCTTCAAGCATAGAGCTTCACTTGGTATGATGAAGCTTCCCTTAAGGGGGGAGTTTGAGTAAGAAAAGGATTATCATGGAATTAGGAAAGGCTAATCATGGAATAAGGTGTTAAAGTATACAACTCCATGCCTTCTTTGGTCAAGAACTGTGAACAAGCCCTTGCGATGATGGCACAATGAAGCTATGTCAAGACAACCTTATGGTGATGCGATGAGAAGTGCCCCTACATATTCAAATAATTTTAAGGAAATACTACATCTTTCTTCTAGATTGTTTTGGTATAGTAAATTTATCTCTTTCTCTCAATGAGGCATATAAAGAAAAAGTGATATGCTAAGTATGGACTACCATATAGTAAGAGTAATCATCACTAGATGACCTCTACAATATTTGGTGAAGCCGCCAAGCTAGACACTTGGATATATAGACTACATCCACAAAGAAGACACCTACCAAAATATTGTTATTTTGTAAGATAAATAGATGGAGCTACTTTCATTATCTCAAGATAAAGTGTGAAAATAATTTGATCCTTATATCATGAAGAGCATCCATATATGGAAAATCTACCTACATTACTTGGAGTCTTGAGGTACATCTATACAAAGAAGAGCTACAAAAAAATCTATAGAAAGGATAGGGAGACAACAAGGATAGAGAGACAACAAGGCAGTGTAGTATGCACATACATTGAGTGGTGTTTGAACTTGGCCACAATTTACATTTATCAAGTGTATAGCTAATCTATGAGGGAAGATGATTAGCCTTGTATCTAGCTTGGGGATTAATCCACACATCAATCATTAATTGGATTTATTTTCTATCATACCACTTATCATTGGAGCATCCATCAAGTGTATATGCCTCATCCATTGGATGCAAGAATCCAAGATGTTTTTCTTGGTTGTCTTGTAGTTTATATCAATCATCGTCATTGGTAGCCTCACTAGTATCTCTGTGAGATACCACAATCATTCTAGTTGAACAATTTCATAAACCAGTTAATACCAATTATACCATTGTTATACTGGTAGCATATATCACCAACTCTAAACTTTTTGCTTTGTATCAAAATTCTATTTTAGCTTGGTTCATGATCCCACCTAATCTTTCCAAGCTCCAAAAATTCTAGCTTACTCTTAAAACATTAAAGAAAGGATTTTTTTTTTTGAAATTCAAAGCAACTTAGTAATTACTGGCCCTAAAACTATCAATTTTAAGGAGCAAAGTAGTTAATAAATAAGAGAACATTCTTCACCTCCTACTATTAGCTCACAAAAGAGCTGATCAGCTCACAAGTTTGTAAAAAGGGTGTACCAATAAGAAAGTCGGTAGAATATAGTGGACATATAAAAATTAATTCATGGCGAATGTAGTGAAATGAGATACACTATTTGGGAATTAGCTAGACGAGAAAGTAACATAATTGACCTGGGTGCATTGAAATTAAGTGTGAAGAAACTACACAAAAGCAAGAAAGGGATATGCAGACCAACCGTGGGATATGGCCACTTTGAATGAGTGTCCCACCACGTTTTGAGTGCTGTTATGTCTCCAGGAAGCTTGCCAGCCTGCCGCTTTCGAAGAATCTCTTCCTGCATTGCGATGATGCTCCCTTTGTAGCTCTGAATAGCAAAGATTTGCAGAGATTTAGAAGCTAATCATAAGATGAGAACAACATTAAAAGGTACTATGCTGGAAAATTGCCTCTTTGAGCTTGTGCTTGAGCTCCAGGCGAATGTGTTCAAGAAGAGCTTGGTCTATATCGCATTTAGAGTGGTCCGTCTCTCCCTCTGACAGATCGCCCATCTCATATGCAGCCACAGCTTCCTCCAGGTTGAGAGCGACTCCTGCGCCAGCGCTACCACATTAACAAATACATATATCCTCCCTTCAATTGCTGTATTAGCGACGTTATGAATAGCAGGCATGCGTATCTATACTCACCCGTCAGATCCCTAAAGGATTGCTCCATTCCTGCTAACGTAGCTAAGGCATCCATTGTTGCCGGCAGAAACCGCTTTCTCCATACCATCAGCAGCTGCAAGTAGCTTTCCTTCTCCACCCACATGCAGTCATGAAACAGCACAACAACATTAGCCTTTGTACCTAGTACCCTCGTGCCCATCATAAACAAGCTTGCCAATATTGAGGTAACCGTCTGTTACATCATTCGGGTATGTTCTCCACGCCCATCACATGCATGCACACCATCTATGCTAAAACAAACTTGCCAATATTGAGGTAACCCACTGTTACATCATTCATGTACACATAAAGACCCTCAACGTCCCTTGTTTGCATACTTTTGGGTACCTCTTTGCTATGGGATTCAAGCTTGTGGTTTCTCACCCTTGTTTGCTTTCTCCATCTAAACTCTACTTGTACTGATTTTGGGCAATGCTTACCTTGCAACTTCAAAAAGATTGAGATAGTACATTTTTGCATTAAAGGAAAAAAGAACTCTCAATGAACTCCATATGCTTCGGTAAACCTCAATCTCCATGGTGGCCATCTAAATCTCCATGGTGGCCATGTTAATCTCCATGATGGCCAAGTCCATGTGATATTCCTGCACTCCCATAGGTTAAAGTTCCTTTGTTTAGCCATATAAAATCTCCATGATGGCCAAGGCCATGTGATATGCACTCTCATAGGTCAAAGTTCACCTAGAATTGATGATATATACCATGGTTTGGTAAACCTCAATCTATTAAACCTTCTTTATCCATGAAGATCGCCATGATGGCCAATTCCATGTCATATTCATGCACTCACATACGTTAAAGTTCACCTAGAATTGATGACATATACCATGGATGTACCTTCCCATAATGTAAGAAAGAATGCCTCTACTATGCCTATATAACTGATAAGAAGCCATATTGTTATTAAGTTGCTTCACTCAAGTATGTCAATCACAATTTTCTCTTTTAACTTATAAATGGCTCATTAGGTTATCCACCATAACCATTCGCCTAATATGAAAGCTTTATTACTCATCCTCTTGTTTCTAGTTAGCCCTAATCCAATTAAAATCACAATGAATATTATCTAATTTCTCTAGCTTTGGGATATGTTCTTGGAAACTTTCTTTAACCACTATTCTTCCTTGAGCATTAGTAACTAGGAGTAAACAAGTGTGGTGATTTTCAAGAAAGTATATAGTACATATTTCTTCACTTGCACCAATATTACAATTTACTATTCTGCTCATGGTATGATGATATAATAGCCGAAAAGGTTCTTCATGCGAGATGCCTCCTCTCTAGAAACTAAGTTTTAGTATTCCCAATAATCAAGGCAAATAAAAAGCTCTATCTTTTTGAATATATTCATAGCTCCTTAGCAACTTTCAAAATATCAACATTGTCATCAAGCACAATGGAGGTTACTATAGCAACATTATCTATATGTGGTTGGATGCATGAATAGGTGGCCTAGTTTCAACTAGTGTGGTGGTCCTCATGGAGGCCTCGAATTGGAAGGAGTAGGATTCTAGTTTAGAATTGTTTTTAGGTGGGAATTGCCAATTGATGGCATTTTATAATGTGAAATTCTCTGTCTATGGTGAACTCATAATTAATTAGATAGTTGTTGTACTTTAGAATCCGACTTTGCATGTGAGGTTGAGCAAGTTGCCATTCCTACCAACTCAATGTGTGCAAAGTCGACCTTCCTCCCCCCTTTAAACTATTCTTCCTTTCAAATGCTTTGCGTCAACTACTGTGCATCCCTATTCCTTTTGTTATAGAGCCTCTTCCCACATAGAGCCCAAGGCAAAAGACAAAAGAGTCCATCGTAGTGATAGATCCGTAATCCCTCAAAAAGATATGTTTTCATGAGCTCCATCCCACTAATTGCATGGAGCACGTGTGGAGCATCTATGATTAAACTGCTATTAATAAGTCATGTAGCAAGGACAAAAAAAAATGAATCACTGAATCACCCACTTTGCTTACCTGAGAGATGTCAATCAATCACTGAAAGCTTTTTGCACTACAAAGGAGGAAGTCTAGAGGGAGTATTTACTATTGATTGAGCAGTGAAGGGATGGATGTCATGAAGTTGACTTACATAGATGCTCTCGGGTCTGGTTGGTTGCAAGTTTTCATGGAATAGAATATGAAAAATAAAGACGTTTTATTGAACATACTAAAGCTAGAGCAATGCACATCCCTCTATTAGCTCAACAAATGGGTGTATTGGTAGGGAACAACATCAAAATATCAAACAAGAGTGAAGTTTGCACATGGATATTTCTATTCCACATTACCAAGTCCTATAAACATGGTAGAATTTACAACATGGGTCATGATAAATGTTATAATGAAGGTTACTTGGACCATAAGATAGAGCATTGGAAGTTATAACCTTGTCTACTATCTAAAAGCACCAAAATTTCTTTGTTGGCTACGAGTATAGAGGATGAGTGATAGAACTAAAACTACGTACATTGAGTGATCGTGCTTGACCTCAAGGAACCTCTTTGCTGAAGACTCAAAGGTATATCACACTTTATATGCCAAGTATCGAAAGGTCAAGGATGCATCAAACACACCAACATGTGCATTGGGCAGAGGAAGCTCTTGGGCAAAATCACCTAGCTGCATGGTGATTTTTCTTTGGGAGGTTTGCTTGAGCGTCTCTAGGCAAAAGTTGACCACACGTACACAACTCACCCCCAACTCACTAATAGAAAGCACATGTATTTTAAAATGTAATTAATCAAGCTTCAAAATGATATCAAATATATGCATTATAGAACGTGCCTGGGTATTATGCTATAATAATACCTATATGATAGATATTCAATGTTCTACCTCAATGATTCTAGTGTTCTTGAGTACAAGAAGAGCCACAAAGAGGTTTGAACCTTGAGAAAAAATATAGCCCCTTGGAGCTTATGTTAGGGATGAGGGATTGACCTACATTTCCTTTAGCTTGGGTACTACTTGCAAGAGTTGCAATTGCAGGACATAGTCGTGTAATACTTGATGTATGGAATGCCTTCGGGTAAAAATTCATGAGCACAATCATGTAAGCCAAGTTGCTCTACTGCCAGCACACATGTGTATCATGCCTTTTGCTATGCAAAATTGGATTTATAATGGGAAAGTGCCTGATTAAGGTTGCACTAGCATGATCTCTAAAGACACCCAATCCTTGGCTCACCAAATCCTTGTTATGTCTACATTATACCCAAATATAGGTGACATTTTTAGAGTCAAGCTAGTGCAAATCACCCAAGTGAGTATTTTGGATAGCTTTATGCATATAATATGAAATTTCATAGCGAAAGTGGTTCAAGAAACCAAGTTGACAAAATTCAAGAGAACTAGATGTATCTCACACACCCAAGGTAGTAGCCACTGATACACCTTTGAAAGAAACCCCATGCTATTGTCAAAAAACCCTTGACCAAAGTGGATCACATATTCTCCAAGGAACAAAAGGCTTCATGATGAATAAGGATTCAATGGAACACGCCACCCTCAGAGTGTGTACTTATAAGATACCATCTATATCACATGGGTTCAAATGGTATTAAAATTATAAACCCTCTTCTTCCATATTATGGGATAGTAAGATGACCCTTTTTTCTTGTTAAAATTACTAGTTTTTTATAATTTCTAAATGAAAACACTTGTTGTAAGTAAAATAATCCAAAATAAAATAAAATTTATCAATTCAAAATACCCCACCTTTGGAACACATGTTATGCACTAATTTTTATTTGAGGTGGACCACCTGCGAGGTCATGTACCCAAGAGTGATACTGAACACATGTAGGACTGACACTAATGACGAAAGAAAAGAAGTTTCAAGGGAAAGCAAGTAAGTGAGAAGGTCTAGGAAAAGGAAGAAACTCAGTGCAAAAGGTATGTGCACTGCTTTAACTTTGTTCCGTGATTGTGATAAATTCTTGTGTATTAGTAGTATGATAATGAAGGTTTTAATATCCGATATGGTATTGGTTCATACCGATATGATATCATTAAACCCAATATGGTACCATCTAATACCAAAATGATATCATTTAATTTTAAAATGATATTGTTTCATACAATTATGATATTCTTTCATATCAATACAATTGGCTTTAATTTTGGTATGATATCATTTCTTATTGGTGCGATATCTAGTATGGTATCATATGATACCAAAGTGACACCATCTATACCTGATATGATATCCTTTAATCTCAATATGCTATTCTTTCATAGAGGCATGATATCATTTAATGTCCACATTGAACAATTTAATACCATCATGGTGCTATCTAATACCGGTATGATACGATCACTCTCACACACACACACACACACACACACACACACACACACACACACACACACAGTACTGGTACTGATTCTACTACTGATACGGTTACTGCTATATTGCTATACTAGTATTGGTAGTACTGGTACAATATATATTGGCAATTATTGGTACTACTAGACGATATTGGTACTGATACTGGCACTATACACTATTATTACTGATACTCCTATACTGCTACTAGTAGTACTGGTTGTACTAGTACAATATATACTGGTACTGATACTGGCACTATACACTACTATTACTGAGATTACTATACTCCTATTGGTAGTACTAATACAATATATACTAGTACTAGTACTGTTACTTACTGGTACTACAAGACTATATTGGTACTGATACTAGTACTAGTACTATTACTTACTGGTACTACAAGACTATATTGGTACTGATACTAGCACTATACACTACTGGTATTGATACTCCTATACTGCTACTGGTAATATTGGAGTTGTAATGGTACTGTAAACTGGTACTGATAGTGATACCTATTTGTACTACTGAATTATACTGGTACTGGTACTGTTACTTACTGGTACTACAAGACTATATTGGTACTGATACTAGCACTATACACTACTGGTATTGATACTCCTTTACTGCTACTGGTAATATTGGAGTTGTAATGGTACTGTAAACTGGTACTGATACTGATACCTATTTGTACTACTGAATTATACTGGTACTGGTACTGGTATACACACATGAATTGTTTTAGTGTGTTGCTATTTCCCTTGTTATTTTTACCAGAACTGTTGGCTTGGGGTACTTTTATTGAATAACTCTCTTAAATTCACTACGTAATTTTTGTAGGCAATCTCCTCGTGCTTGGTATGAGAAAGCTGTCACTCATTTGGTTAAACGAGGCTTTTGTAACAGTCCAACAGAAAGCACATTGTATGTAAATCGTGAAGGTGATGCACTTCTCATTGTGGTTCTTTATGTCGATGATTTGTTGATCACTGGATCAATTGAGAGACATATTGCTGAATTTAAGGCTGATTTGAATGCTACTTTCAAGATGAAAGATTTGGGGCTGTTGCATCATTACTTGGGTATACAATTTAAGCAGTGTGCTGGTGGTATTTCCTTGTGTCAAAAAAGTTACATAGAGACATTGCTATGTAAGTTTGGACTTGAGGATTTCAAACCTATTGCCACTCCCATGGAAACAGGTTTGAAGTTGAGTCTACATGATGCTGGCGATCCTGCTAATGTCATCCTTTACCAAACTGCTGTTCGATGCCTCATTATGTATGCAACACAAGGCCAGATATTCAGTTTGCAGTCTCACAAGTCAGCAGATTTATGCATAGCCCAGGGTCTAAGCATTGGCAGGCTGTCAAGAGGATTTTCCGCTATCTTAGATGGCACTTTACATCTTGGCTTGTTTTATCCCAAGGGGGGATCATTGCCGCCAGACTTACATGCTTTTTTGGACTCATATTGGGCTGGTTGTTCTGACACGTGAGTGTCCACAAGTGGTTTTTGTTTCATGCGCGCTTGGCAGTTCATGTATATCATGGTTGAGTAAGAAGCAACCTGCTATGGCCACTTCGAGTTGTGAGGCTGAGTACAGGGAAATCTTCATAGCTACGGTTGAGTGTGTATGGCTCAGACTCCTTATGGATGATTTGGGTGTTGGACAGGACACTGCCAACACTATCTACACTGACAGTCAGACCGCATTGGCAGTTGTGAGGAACCCAATTTTTCATGCTCGCACAAAGCACATTGAGGTGCATTACCACTATGTGAGGGAGAGGCTCTCAGCAGGAGAGATAAGCTTGGCTTATGTGCCAACACAGGACAACCTTGCAGATCTTTTCACAAAGGCATTGTCTCGTGAGAAGCTTGAAGCTTTCCGCAAAACTTTGGGCTTACTCCCCTTTGTGGATTGATCATGTCCTTAGGGCATGGCACTTCCCTTTATTCATGTGCCAGCTCTCGTTCACTGCATCACTCCAGGGGGGATTTGACATGCGGTAGTGATGTGTGTGAACACACTAGGACCGCGCCGGGGCATTTTTTCCCTCTTTAGGAGGTTTTTTCCCCCGTGCAGTGTATATACGCCCATCACTCTAGGGCTATCTATATTTCCATTGCACACTAAGTAATACACTCTCTATTGTGTGCCTTGAGCTTCCTTCGTCTTCTCCAAGCTGTGTGCATTTCTCTGCAACTGTAATTCCAATAAGATCTGTTTGATAAGCTACAAGGCTCTACCTACTTCAGTATTGACCTTAAAAGTGGCTATCATCAAATAAGGATAGTAGATGAAGATATCCTAAAGACCGCATTTCTCACAATGTTTGTTCTTTATGAATATCTAGTCATGCCTTTTGGCTTGACTAATGCACCAGCTATGTTCAATCGTCTAATGGAGACAATTCTTATACCTTATCGCAAATTCACTGGAGTGTTCTTTGATGATATCATCATTTATTCCAAGTCTTTGGAGGAACATAAGAAACATCTACAAGTGATTTTTCAAGCATTGAGGGAGAACAAGCTTTTTCTCAACCAAAAGAAAAGCAAATTTTTCCTTTAAGTGATTCAATACCTAGGTCCTTTAATCTCTCAAGATGGTATCCCTATGGTCCATCAAAGTTAGAGGTAATAAAAGCATGCCCTAATCCAAGGAATCTACATGAGCTAAGAAGATTTATTGGTATGTGCACATACTATAGACACTTCATAGCAAAATTCTCTCAAATAGCAGGACCACTACATGACTTAACTACGAAGAACGCTAAGTATGTATGGTCTGCTAAGGAGCAAAATGCTTTTGATAAGCTCAAAGAAATGCTTACCTCTCAACAAGTCCTCATGCCTTCGGATCTTTCAAAGCCATTTGAGGTCCAATGTGATGCTTGTGGTGATTGCGTTGGAGTAGTTTTGCTTGAAGAAGGGCATGACATAGCATATGAGAGCCGAAGGCTCAATACCAATGAACGAGCCTTGGGAATTTATGAGAAAGAGCTTTTAGATGTTCTACATGCCCTAGACACATGGAAGCACTATTTATTGGGAAGTCCATTTATTCTACAAATTGACCACCAAAGTCTCAAGTATTTCATGACGCAAACCAAGCTTTCCGACAAACAAATGAGGTGGGAAAATTTTATTTCGCAATTTAATTTCCATATTGCTCACGTTGCTGGTAAGCACAATCAAGTGGTCAATGCACTTTCACGATGACCAAAAGTTAATGCGGTGTCTATAGCTACTCACAATGATCTATCCTCTATAATAGATGTGCATCTCGGTTGTCTTTTGATATTGCCAAATTTCGTCACAATTTTGCAACAACAATGGGGTTGTCTTGGGGACACTTGCACATTTGCTAATGGACGGTGCTTGAGCTTCTTAAAAGAGTCAGATTTGTAGCAATTTACATGCTTTTCTACTAGTGGTGCCGCCTCCTTTGGCTCCTCATCGTTCTCTATCCTCTGTGACAGATGTGCATCTCTGTTGTCTTTTGATATTCCACTACAAGAGGCTCTTCATATTAGCGACGCTCACACAGCGACGCTCAAAAAAAAACGTCGCTATTCCGTCGCTATAAGCGTCGCTATGAGCGTCGCAAATTTACAAATAAATTTGCGACGCTCATAGCGACGCTTATAGCGACGCTCATAGCGACGCCGGCTGGGGTAAAAAAAATAACCGAGCGCGCCCAAAAACTCAGATCTCAGATCTGAGTTTTTCGGCGCCCTCAAGCAAGGAGCAGGTAACGCTCTCCCTCACTCTCTCTCTCTCTCTCTCTCTCTCTCTCTTTTTCTTCTCCACACACACACACACACACACACACACACACACACACGCACGAGGAGAGGAAGGAGAGCCAGGTATGCTCCTTCCCTCTCCTCATTCTCATGTTCCCTTCCCCTCTTTCTCTCTCCCTCTCTCTCTCTCTCACACACACACATACAGACACACACATAGTGTTTTTGAGAGAGAGAGAGAGAGAGAGAGAGAGAGAGAGTACAAACAAAAACAAAAACGCACACACACATACATAAACAAAGAATGCACACACACATTGAGAGAGAAAAAGAGAGAGAGAGCATGCATAAACAAAAAACGCACGCATTGAGAGAGGAAAAGAGAGAGAGAACATGCATAAACAAAAAACGCACACATTGAGAGAGGAAAAGAGAGAGAAAACATGCATACGATCCAAAAAAACGCACACACATTGAGAGAAAAGAGAGAGAAACTAATTTAACGTCGTAGGAAACTAATTAAAATTAAAAGACCTAAAGATCTAGCCGACGAGGAGTTGAACTGAAGACCTATTATTCAAGAGGGAAATGGCATAATCAATCTATCATACTTGGCATGGGTGATAGAAAGGTTATACCATTTATCTCTTTTTATTGGCACACACATCCACACACGCGCACACACACAAGAAGAAGAGAGTTATAACGTCGTAGGAAACTATCTTAAAAGACGTTAAAGATTAGGTTATATGTAGACTTACATTAAATTAGATTTAGGTTTATTTTTAACTCGATTTACGTTTATTTAAGCTAGATTTAGATTTACGTTATATTAGATTAGATTTAGGTCTCCATAGACTGCGATGCCTGCATGAAGCGGGTGAAGAAAGCCCTCAATGGAATATAGGGTATTGTTGCCTTCACTCATGGTGGGCTCCGTCGATCCAAAAGTACTGGTGAAATGTCTTCAGAAGATAGGAAAGAAGGTGGATCTTCAGGGCGGCAAGAGTCACTACATCCCCGACACAATGACCATCTAGACAACCTCTAGTCATTAGACTTACGTTAAATTAGATTTAGCTTTATTTTTAGTTAGATTTACGTTTATTTAGATTTATGCTTATTTACGTTAGATCGAGTCCACGCAAGAATTACTTACGGTTTAGGGTTTAGAGTTAGACGAACAGTGAAAAGATCTACTGTGAAAAGATGTTAAGATGAAGTGAAGTGCTACAGCTAGAGAAGAGGCAAAGGGATTTTGTCCACTACATGCAGTATCATGTAGACGTGGGTGTGTAGATTTCTTGTACCCACAAATATAGGTATTGACCAATAAAGACGAGATTATAACCCGGTGGTTCTGATCTCCGTGCACCTCTAGACCGAGGTGTGCGGGGATTGGACATGACTAGAGAATGTGAGGTAGAGAGAGAGAGAGAGAGAGAGAGAGAGAGAGAGATAAGACGAAGAATGCCAATAGAATATTAAATTTGTTGTCCAGGTTATAAGTTTTTTATCCTCATTATGAGTAGCGACGAGGATGTGGGACCGTCCAACCGAAACACCTATCTCTCAACGAGGGTCTTATGTCCTTGTAATCAATGCAAGCATGCTGTGCGACGGACAAGACGTGTTTCTTTGCAGCACGTTCGCGAATTTGGCGAGTTCGATCCATCTATTATAGATCGAGTTGTTGCCAATTATAACTCGTCGGACTCTGACGCTGGCCAACAAGCAGCAATCTTGCAACCCAATAGACGTGTTCGCAGGCGCTTTGGTCAAGCAGCATATGTGAGGCCACAAGATGTAGCCTCTGACAGCTCGGGGGATGATCATGCAGAGCACATTCCCAACGAGGCAATGTTTGAGCCCGAGATTGATGAAATGATCGAGACGATCATGGATTCAGAAAGGCTTATCTATGATGATATGAAAAGTGAAGCCGATACGTCATTGTATAATGGAGCACGTATGTCTAGATTGAAAGCACTCCTGGTTCTTCTCAACATGCAGGCAAAGTTTGGATGGAGTGACACTAGCGTCACAGCGCTTTTCAGGTGATCTATTACAATTAGTTTACTTTAATAGAACTCTAAATGTATAATGATCTGATAGATTTTTACACGACTGTATCATATTTTTATGTTGTGTAGATTGCTGAAAGAGCACATACTACCAGCTGACAATGTGATGCCAGATTCCCGAGATGAAGCAAGAAATATTTTGCAAAACTTGGGGATGGATTACAATTCTATCCACGCTTGTCCTAATGACTGCATTCTTTTCAGAGGGGAATACACAGACATGGAGAAGTGTCCGAAATGTGATTCCGAAAGATATCGAGTAGATCTCCACGGGACAAAAATTCCACAAAAGGTTTTGCGACATTTTCCTTTGCTTCCTCGCATCAAGCATTTCTTCGAATGTAAGTCCATGGCCGCCCTAGCATCATGGCATGAGGAGAATAAATCTTCGGATGGTGTGCTACGAATTCCTGCAGATTGCGCAGCCTGGAAACATATAGATGGAACATGGTCGGATTTTGCCAGGGAAGCTCGAAATTTGCGCTTAGGCCTGGCTATGGATGGCGTAAATCCATTTGGTCAAAGATCAACATCTTACAGTGTATGGCCCGTTGTCATCGTCAACTACAACATTCCCCCGTGGTTGACTACGAAGAAGGGGCACCTATGGCTAAGCTTGATTGTGCCAGGGCGATATAAAGTGGGGAATATGGATGTGTATCTTCGTCCACTATTGGAAGAGCTACAACAATTGTGGATTGGCATAGAGGTGGTGGATATGAGCCGACACACAGGACGACGGAATGCTTTGATCAGAGGTATTCTAATGTGGACCATGCATGACTATCCCGGGCTAACAGAATGCTCAGGTGATCTATTGACACTCCTCACTCAGACACTGTAAATCTTGTTTTTTCCCATAGTTGATCTATTATCATGTGTATACATGCAGGGCTTCAAACAAGCGGATACAGAGCATGTGTCACATGTGGACCTAGACTGAATGCACGTAGGGCACCCTCACTGAAGAAGCAAATCTACGAAGGTCATCAAGCGTATCTTCCAGAGAATCATGTGTTACGCGACGGCTTTTTGGGAAGAGAGCCACCAAGGATGTCTGCACAAGCATGGTTAGAGCAAAAGGAGATGTGCGATGACGGATTGCCTCCAGGGATGAAGAGACTATCTCTATGGTACGAGTTACCATACTGGCCCCGACTCGTGATCAATCACTTGCTCGATCCAATGCACATATTCAAGAATGTAGGTAATCTACTATGGGACCATTTGACCGGCAAGAAAGATACTTTGGGAGCCAGAGTTGACCTTAGAAATGTGGATCGTATGGAGCAATATTGTCCGCAAACAGCGCCTGATGGATCGATAAAACTCCCTAAAGCACCATGGATTTTCACAGGAGCCCAAGAACGCAAAGTAAAAGAGGCCATTCGATCTTTGCGGACCCCCACTGGCGTAATGCACTCGCTCCGAACGTGTTTTACTAAAGAAGGAAAGCTTACCGGTTTGAAGTCACACGATTGGTATAAAATGTGTCAGGTACGTTCATAGTGGACTTTAATATCATTGCATAAAATGTGGACTTTAATATCATTGCTACACATACTTTACAGTTTATTTTATCGGTTGCCATTGAGGGATGTTTGTCTCTCGACATCCGTAACACAATCTACAAACTTGCAAAGCTGGTGCAATGGATCTCACAAAAGGAGATCAACATAGACTCCATACCATTCGCCAAACTAAATGCTGCGGAGCTTGTGTGCATGTTTGAGAAACATTTTCCTACTACAATGCTAACCATTCAGGTGCATCTTCTTGTTCACATAGTTGATGAGGTGGAAATAGCTGGCACAGTTCATTCCAGATGGATGTTCTTCTTAGAGCGTTTCATGAAAACGCTTAAGGGATAAGTGCGTCAAAAGGCACGTCCGGAGGGTAGCATGGCAGAAGGTTGGTTGGTATCAGAGTCCCTAGTGTACATTGGAGAGTGGCTAGACGGATTTGATAAATCCCGGGACACGCTATGGCGAACCATAGATGATGAGCGCATATCTGGGATTGTCATGTGCAATCTCGGTGTTGAGAAGAAGATGACGGAAGATCTAGAGGCTAAAATCAACCGATTTTGCATGCTTCACAATCCAGTGATGCAAAAGTGGATTTCACAATATGAGGATGCAAAGCAAGAGCGAAAAAGGGCACGAATCGAGTGGAGACGGGGAAGACGACCACCGATGCACTATCCAGCGGTTCTGGAGAGCCTACCAACCTTCATGAGCTTAAGATGGTTGCACAACCAATTGAAAAGCGCACAACAATGCGGTGACGAAGTGACTGAAGAAGAGTGGGAGTACTCTCGGGGTTGCGCGACCAAGGTAAGTTTGCAATGTACGACTAGCAAGTGACTTTATTTATAAACGTTTGAACGGCCACTCATAATCTTTGTTCGTTGTAGTATAAGTCATACACAGCAGCATGGTGTAAAGGTCGACATTTTAGGGTGGAACGAATCGACAAAAAGCGTTTTACTCAAGATTGTGGAATCATGGAAAAATTTGAACAGTCTAGTCGACGACGTTCCTCTGATGCAGATCCTGTGGTGGCGGAACTCACTTACTTCGGCACGCTGCAAGAGATTTTGAGGATCGATTACAGAGGATTTTTTGTCGACTTATTCGACGTGCAATGGTTCAAGATAATCATGGAGGGTCGCAACGCTACTGTGCGTAGAGGAGAGTCTGGTTTTCTTGAGGTGGATTCTACTAAGAAATGGACTGACCTAAGAGACACTTTCGTACTACCCGAGCATTGTGAACAAGTAAGTATATAAATAGTTAACATCCCCCTTTTACAAGTTATGTGCTTGAAAGCTCTCATGTAAGTTATGTGGCTCTGGCAGGTAGTATTTCATCCTACAAAGTCTACATCAAACTGGTGGTACGTCATAGAGGTAGCCCCTCGTAGTGCAAGGACGTATGAAGGCTACCATGTGCCAATCACAACGACATCAATGGAGGAGATCAGAGAAGATGCTCAATCAGAAGCCGCTGCGGTGGTGCCAGACGAGCATCAAGATGCTACTACTCTATATGGGGTGCATGCAGAGGAGCTACAAAATGAAACAGAGGATATGTGTTTAAACGGAGAGCTCTATATAGATATAGGAAGTTATGCTGAGTTATGCGAGGATGAGAGAGAGATCTCTTAAAGCCACAAATATTGTATTTGAACAATTTTGCTCCGTGTTGTAAAAGCTCTGGCTCTCTAAGTACCTTCCATGGTGTATAACGCTCTTTTCTACTCGCGCTCACATCTTTTGATTGAAAATTCTGAGTTTTCGACTTGCCTCTTCTATCACTCGATTCATTGCGTCATTGTATTTATATGCGTCATTACGTCATTGTATTTAATGGTCTTTGCGTCATTGTCTACTCTATTCATTCAATATTAAGTTTAAATATTCGTGTGTTTAATGCAGGTATGGATGATGAGGAGTTTCTTTCTTCTTTGTCACCGCAGCAGAGACAGTGGTACGTGGAGCGTCATCGCTCTGGCGCATCATCGCGCGTTCCTACACCATCCGCATCTCCCTCTCTTTCGGAGCATTCGGCGCGCTCCGAAGCTTCGGCGTCGACGAGACGAGCGTCACACTCGTCTAGACACCGGCGCTCTAGTGGTGGCGGTGGCGGTTGTGGGGGGGATTCCGCCACCGATGCCTCCACACCGCCTCGTGTTCGACGAGGCTCTTTACCCTCCCCTTCTTTGCCCGCCCCCACACCAGCCACAGCATCGCCATCTACGCCAGGTTTTGCACGGCTGACTGTTCCTAGAAGCTACACACCTCTACCTACTCCGCCAGGAGCCACCCCACTCGACACTCCTCGCTTCGGGGCCCAGACGCCGATGGAGACACCTGACGTCCGTACCCCCATCGACACGCCGCTAGAGACCCCTGCCGAGACACCCAGGTTCACGCGTCACCGGCCAGAGGGCTTGCCTTACTCCGTCGACATCAGCGGCGGCATCATCATGGATGATGACGGCAAGAAGGTGATCTTGCGCATGCGTGGTCTTTGCTCTCAGCTGTTTAGACACTATATACTAAACAAATGGAGTGAAGTACCAAGTGATTTAAAAAACAGAGTCATCAGCATACTTCATGATGAGTTTCCCGTTCCAACACGGGATCAGCGCTTCAATGAAGACCTGATGAAGATTCGAATGCGCGAATACTGCAAACACAAGCGTTCCGAAGTGCAAAAAGCAATCAAGAATGGGTGGAATAGGCCAGATTGGCTGGCCAAAGAAGATTGGAAGAATGCGAAGAAAGCAGCGCGCAAGAATCCCGACAAGTGGAAGCAACAAAAGGATGCAGCCAGAGCACGAGTAGAGGCAGGGAGCTCGCACCACTTGGGGAGCGGTGGATGGGCATCATTTGAGGCCGATTTTGTAAGTCTTTTCACATTGCTCTTTATGCATGTTCGATAGTTTAGGGTTTATGAGATTTTTAGTTCTAACATAATGAAATCTTTGTATGTTTTGACAGTGGTCGATGACAGGACGTGATCCCACACCGTACGAGCGCGAGTACGCAGGCAGGAAGGGCTTAAACGCCCTGATGGACATTCTCAGTTCTCGCGGCGGCATGGTTAGTATTAGGGTTTACTCTTTTTTATTTTTTGTATTGTTTTATAAATGTCGTTATATGTTTATATTTACTGAAAACTGTCTTATTGTCTTTTTTTGCAGAATCCGACAGATACGCCGCTTGGACGCGATGAGACGTCTGACTAGACGACGTCAGTTTAGCCGTAGCTAGATAGCATTAGTTTAGGGTTTCTCATAGCTTATGTATCATGAGACGGATTTTATACGTCTTTTTGAACCATGTATATTATTACATTTGTCACCGCAGTTCCTTTTGCCAATCAATTCTTTATGCCTATGATGTTGTACAATTGTCATTATTACATTTGCCAATCAATTCATTTTGCCTATGATGTGTACAATTGTCAATTTTGCAAACAATGCGTCTTGTGGGTGACTATTTTGGGTCTATTATCTACCTTTGCACTTTTTTTAAAAAGTGAATCAAGTACAATATGGTTGATGGGTGGCAGGGCATTGAATGCCCTGCCACCAAAAAAATATTCTCTCGGGCGTCGCTATAAGCGTCGCTATTTATGGCTCTGTAGCGTCGCTATGAGCGTCGCTATAGTCTTCTGTGAGAGCGTCGCTATATGCGGCGCTATATAGCGACGCTGATAGCGACGCCTATAGCGACGCTCGTAGCGACGGTTTTAGCGACGCCGGGGGTTATAAAAACCCAATGTATTTCCGTCGCTAACAGCGTCACAAGAGCACACAACCTCTTGTAGTGTTCCCAAATTTCCTCACAATTTTGCAACAACAATGGGGTTGTCTTGGGGACACTTGCACATTTGCTAATGGACGGTGCTTGAGCTTCTTCAAAAAGTTAAATTTGTAGAAATTTACATGCTTTTCTACTGGTGGTGCCGCCTCCTTTGGCTCCTCATCATTCTCCTCTCTTGCTGCCTCCCAATCTTGTGTTATAGGGAGAGCTCCTTGCCCATGGGGTAGTGTCTTTCCCGTCACTAGCACCCTATGTGTGTGTGGGATCTTAGCACGCTCCCATGCATGGGGGATTTGTCTTTAACTCGTTATCTCTATGCACCACTCAAGCTTGAGACCCCATGCTTGCACTTGTTGGCATGTTGGCTACTCCCTTTCACTTGAGGATGATGATTCCTCTTCTTCTTTCTGTCATCCTTTAACGCACTACTTGAATCCTCAATGTGGTGCCTGCTATGCTTGTTGTTGTTGTGATTTTTGCTCCTATGCATGCCCCTCATCAGCCCGCAATGACCCCACTCCCCGTCTACCTTGACCAGAAGAGCGCCAAGAACAGCCAAGTGTTCGTGAGTGTTTTCTTGTGTTTTTAAGCCATGCCGGATTCTTGCAACGTTGGAGAGTGTTTTTGTTAGCACGGGGATGCTCTTTGCTGGATTTGGTGCGTGCCATGGGGTATGGTGGGAGATCACCTTGGAGAAAAACCAAGTGATAAGTGAGTGGATCTTATATTTATAATGACTCATTCTAAAAGGGCCCATTCTAGAAGGGACTTTCACACAATAATTTTCTTTAAAAGGTATCATTTTCTAACTGGATGCCCCCAAACTTTAACAAAAAAATATGTAAAGAAGAGTAGCTATTAGCTCTGAATCTACCTTGACCCTTGTAGTACCTTGCATTGGTGTGTACTTAATGGCATTGAATGCACCTCGAGCCTTGTCAAGCCCTACATTTGCACCATGCTGCATGCTTGGCAGGGCCTTGTGACGATAATAAATGGTCCTACAAAACAAGGGGAGAGAGGAGTATGCCGTGTATTTGCAACACACCCTGCTCAAACTATCCCCGCCATCGCACCTGCTCTCCCAAGCATCTCTCTCTCTCTCTCTCTCTCTCTCTCTCTCTCTCTCTCTCTCTCTCTCACATACACACGCACACACACACTAACACGCAAACACACACACAAGGACCCCTTCACACACACACACAAAATAAATAAAAAAGTGAGAGAAAGTACGCATACCTCATCCATTTGCCTGTATGATTAAATTAGGATTAGGGTTTATGGTTTTTTGTTGTAGGGTGTTTGGGTAGAGTAGATTAATCTCCCCGCAATTGTTGTAAACTTCAAACTGTTCCTTTGTTTGTAAATGGAGAGTAGAGATAGAGAGAAAAAGAGAGAATGAAATAATAATAGAGAGGGAGAGAAAAAGAGGAAAGAGAGTGGACGGGATAGAGAGGGAGAGAGGGTAGGAAGAGAGGGATAGAGAAAGAGAGGGAGAGAAAGAGAGAAAGACATAGTAGAAATAGAGAGAAAGAGCAGGAGAGAGGGGTAGAGAAAGAGGAATAGAGAGGGAGAAAAAAAGCGAAGAGAGGGAGAGAGGGAAAGGGATAGAGAGGGAGAAAAATAGAGAGGAGTGATAGAGAGAAAGAGAGAGGGAAAGAGAGATACAGAGTAGAGAGGGAGAGAAATAGATGGAAAGGGATAGAGAGGGAGAGATAGAGAGACGGAAAGAGAGGGAGAGGAAGAGAGAAAGAGGGATAGAGAGGTAGAGATAGAGAGTAGAGAGGGAGAGAAATATAGGAAAAGGGATAGAGAGGCAAAGAGAAAGAGAAATAGGAATAGATAAATCCCTTATTGCTCTCCCTTTACTCTATTGCCCGCGTCTTATCCCTCTCTACATCTCTGTGTAAAGAGAGTGTAGAGATAGATAGTTAGTGATTAAAGCTTAGGTTTCTTTCTTCTCTATTGAAGAAGAGATGCACTCTTCTAATCTATGAAAAGTTGGACTTGCTCATTGCAATAGGGTAAGTGGGATGGAGATTTATTATCTCAGTTGGCATGCCTGTTTACAGGGTGCGGGGGACACCATCATTAGACTTTCCTATGGCTTAACCATTATTGAGCTATAACCAAGCTTGATAGGAACCAGTGCCAACTGGGCACTATTAAACCCACTCCGTTTCTATTTGCAATAAAAAATAATCTAAACCACGGGTGTATGTAATGGAATTTGCCTATTCAATTTGAGAGTAGCGGAATTTAATGAGAGTACTTTCAAGAAATGATTTTGTGAGCATAGCGGGTAGACATAATTGAAGATAGCAACATAATTATAGCAATTAGTTAACTTGGCATGGACAATACTTTTGCAAGAGAGAGAATTTAGAGAACATGACAACACTTGAGGACCAGATTTATGTGGAGCCGGTCCCGCCTCCAATAGGCATTTGTATTATGATTTCTCCCATAAAGAGAGACTTGTTACAATACATTCTTTGTGTTACTTGTGACCTAGGTGAAGCAATGAAGATGGAAAGCTTCATGCATCACCATCATAGCATAACCTAAACTTGAAGAAAGCTTTAACTATACCAAGCCTCAGTCCCAAGACCTCAAACACCTTCGAAGGTGGAGAGAGCTAGCAGGGAATGAGGGTAGGGAAGAGGAAGAAGAAACATTTCATACGAGAAAGAGCTAGTTCCTCACTTATCATAACTCTTGTGCTAGCATACATAATAACATAGTAATGAAGAAGAAATATATGGCAAGCTCAAGCATTGAAGCATGGCTCTTGGATGGATTTGCACTCCATAGCCAAGAGTGTTGGTGTAGGCTCTCAACCTCTACTTGCTTGGAGAAGGAGAGGGAGTTCTTGCACTTTGCATAGTACACAATGAGAGTGTTTGTGAGTGTGTGTGGGTGAGTATACCCCCTAAGCACCCCCCTAGCTTGCTTGGGTCGACCCCCCCCTTGTAGCTCATGCTTGAAGCTCATTGGACCCCTCCAGGCCTAGCCAATCACAAGCAGGAGCCATTACAAGCAACATGGGTAGCCTTGGGACAAGTGTCCCCCTTTCCCCTTTGAGAGAGAGGACTTGATAAATGCAAAATCAATTAATTAAATATCCTAAATTATCATCGGACCCCTTGGGTGGCCAACCAATAGGCTTCAGGCACACCATGAGGGCAACATGGGGAGGAACTTGACAAGTGTCCTTGCTGCCTCTTCAAGCTGGGGCTTCCCTTGTGTGTGTGTGTGTGTGTGTGTGTGTGTGTGTGTGTGTGTGTGTGTGTGTGTGTGTGTGTGTGTGTGTGTGTGTGTGTGTGTGTGTGTGTGTGTGTGTGTGTGTGTCTTCTCTCTCATCCCCCCCCCCCTTGTAGGCTCGCCCCCCTCCTTGTAGGGATATTTTTGACTTTTGATGAGCAAGCCCCTTAGTCATCAAGCATGACTAAGCACTTGAAGTAGGAGGTGTTCCCACAAGCATCTCAGGCAAGCTTCTCAAGGCACCTCAAGCACCTTAATCATGCACCAAATCAAGGACCTCAAGCATGGAGCCAGTCAAGCACCTCAAGCAACTTAATCAAGCACCTCACGCATGACAAGCACCTCCAGCACGACAAGCACCTTGAGCTTGGGCCGGGTTCCCACCTCAAGCTCAGCCCTAGCTTACCTAAGGTCAAAGGACTTTTACACACATTATTGGAGGTCTTCAATGAAGCTAACCCTAAGGTCTTATGCTCCATTGGTTAGCCTTGCTCTTGATAGACCATCTCCCATTTGGGCCCCTTTACTATTGGCCCCGTGTTGAGATAGATCTATAAGCACATATCTATATCTTAACACTTGTTCCCATTTATTCTCCCACATTAAGTGATCAATTTAATATGAGAAAATCATTTGGGTTGGTTAGATATTAGATTTTATGACATTACCTCTCTCTTGAAATCATAGTCGTCCTCGACTATGAGGTAGAAGAGATAAAGCCTTAGTTATTAGTCAATCGCACTTAGCGGGTAGAGGATCCCTTTTTTACCATACGACATCTTTCCAAGATGGATGACTAATCCATTTGGTGCTTGGGAGACATAGCTGCCGCAAGAATGTCTGCTCTTTAGTCCATTTCATTCTCCCAAAGTAGAGTGACAAATTCTTGGTGTTTGAGAGACGTCGTCATCACAAACATGATTCTAAGCATGCATACTAGTTAAATTTGTGCACAATTAAAAAGAGGATTAGTCTTATAAGACAAAAACATGAGTCATTTAAAAGAGAGTTGTACATTTGCTTACTCTAATGTAGCATTGTAAGCATTGACAAGGTTCATACTATCCTTAAGTTGTACTCCTTGCATCCATTTAGCATCTTCAAAAGGATAATTTTTGAACTTAATAAGATACCGTCGGATTATCTTACCATGTCGTAGTACCTTGTCTTCATGCCGAAGGACAGCTTCGGGTTGTAGCACCTCTTCTTGGTCTTCAACTTCGGGAGGGTCTTCAATAATTGGTTCAGTTGGTGGCTCTCCTTTGTAGGGCTTAAGTAGGCTTACATGAAAGGCATTGTGTATAAGCCAATGGTTGGGCAACTTGAGTTGATAAGCCGTCTCATTGATGGGCTTCAAGATTTGGAAAGGACCATAGTATCTTTTTGCTAGTTTAGCATAATACTTTTGATGGCCCGTAGGATTTTTGCCCGTCGTTTGCCTTAATCGAGCCTTAGGAAACTTGATTAAGACCCAATCATTTTCTTTGAACATTAAGGCTCTTCTGTGCTTATCAGCAGCAGCTTTTTGCCTTTGTTGAGAGATGGCTATAGCCTCCCTAATCTTTTGAAAAGATTCTTGTAGGTCACGGCTATACTCATCGGCGGCGAAGATCTTCCCATGTACTTTGAGTAGCAAGGGACTTTTAGGTCTTCCCTCTATGATCTCGAAAGGTGCTTTCCCCGTAGAAGTATGTACAGTATTATTGTAGGCATACTCTACTAGAGGTAAATACTTTTCCCATTGTGAGCGTTGATCTACTTCGGTAACATAAGTCTTGAGTAGATCGAGTATCGTAAGATTGGCTATCTCCCTTTGGCCATCCGTTTGTGGATGATAGGCCGAAGAGAAATTCAATCTTGTTCCTAGATTTTCAAAGAGACCTTTCCAGAAATTACTGGTCATTCTAGGATCTCTATCTGACACGATGGATGTGGGTAATCCATGGTGCTTGAAAATCTGAGATATGAAGAGAGTTGCCATTTGATGTGCCTTAATAGTCTTTTTGACAGGAATAAAATGTGCTTGCTTGCTAAACCTGTCGACTATTGTCCATATTCCTGTATTCCCATGGATAGACTTGGGTAATCCAAAGATGAAATCCATGGATATACTCTCCCATGGTAAATTTGGAATAGGCAATGGCTGGAGTAATCCAGGTTGCTTCCCTCTATCATACTTGGTCTTTTGGCATACTACACATTTTGAAACATACTCTTGTATGTCCACTTTCATGGTAGGCCAATAGAAATACGTCTCTACTCCTCGGAGGGTAGGTTGAATACCTCTATGCCCTGCATATGGAGGAGCATGGGATTCATACATAACCTTCTCACGAAGGGAATGGGTAACACATAGCCTATTGCCATGGAGAAGATAACCATCCTGCAAGGTGAATGGTTCCTCTTTCTTCCCCAAAGCAAGGGCTGACATTATGTCTCTAAAGTCAGGGTCAGTAGCATACTCATCTATCATAGAGGATAGATCATTGTGAGTAGCTATAGACACCGCATTAACTTTTGGTCATCGTGAAAGTGCATCGGCAACTTGATTGTGCTTACCAGCTATGTGAGCAATATGGAAATTAAATTGCGAAAGAAAATTTGCCCACCTCATTTGTTTGTCGGAAAGTTTGGTTTGCGTCATGAAATACTTGAGACTTTGGTGGTCGGTTCGTAGGATAAATGGAGTTCCCAATAGGTAGTGCTTCCATGTATCTAGAGCATGTAGAACAGCTAAAAGCTCTTTCTCATAAATGCCCAAGACTCGTTCATCACTATTGAGCCTTCGGCTCTCATATGCTATGGCATGCCCTTCTTGAAGCAAAACCGCTCCAAGGCAATCACCACAAGCATCACATTGGACCTCAAATGGTTTTGAGAGATCCGGAAGCACGAGGACTGGTTGGGAAGTAAGCTTCTCTTTGAGTTTTTCAAAAGCATTTTGCTCCTTAGCAGTCCATACAAACTTAACGTTCTTCTTTGTTAAGTCGTGTAGTGGTCCTGCTACTTGAGAGAATTTTGCTATGAAGCGTCTATAGTATGCACACATACCAATAAAGCTTCTTAGCTCATGTAGATTCCTTGGGTTAGGCCATGATTTTATTACCTCTAAATTTGATGGATCCATATGAATACCATCGTGAGAGATAATATGACCTAGATATTGAATCTCTTGAAGGAAGAATTCACTTTTCTTTTGGTTGAGAAAAAGTTTGTTTTCCCTCAAGGCTTGAAAAATCACTTGGAGATGTTGCTTATGTTCCTCTAAATATTTGGAGTAGATGATGATATCATCAAAGAACACTCCAGTGAATTTACGATATGGTCTAAAAATTTTATCCATGAGACGATTGAAAGTAGCTGGTGCATTAGTCAAGCCAAAAGGCATGACTAGATATTCATAAAGACCAAATGTTGTGCGAAACGCAGTCTTTAGGATATCTTCATCCACTATCCTTATTTGATGATAGCCACTCTTAAGGTCAATCCTACTGAAGTAGGTAGAGCATTGTAGCTTATCAAACAGATCTTCTACCCGAGGCACGAGAAATCTGTTTTTGATAGTGATATGTTTTAGTGCTCGATAGTCCACACACATACGGTATGTACCATCTTTCTTTTGCACTAAAAAGACTGGAGAACAAAAGGGAGAGGAACTAGGCCTCACCATCCCTTTGTCTACCAATTCCTGTACTTGCCTCATAATCTCCTCTTGTTGAGCTTGTGAGACTCGATAAGGAGGTTTGTTAGGCGGTGAGATTCCTGGAAGGAGCTCAATACGATGGTCATCATCCCCTCATTTTGGAGGTAGGTCCATAGGGATATCATCGATGAACACATCTTGGAATCCTTTTAGAAAAGTAGACAAGTCTAACTCTTCTTGATTCCTATCATTTTCATTTGATGAAACATTATTAGCTTTTAGAGACTCTTTGACATAAATCATGTACGCAGAAACTGAGCTCTTCATTGATTTATCAAAAGAAAGATGATTTACAAGTGGAATAGTGCGACCACACTCACTAGCATCTATATACATGTTCTTTCCCCTGTAGGTGAAGTAAATTCTCCTTTCAGGGAACTTCATGTTGGCAGCCATGCGATCAAACCATGGTGCCCCTAGGATAACATCCTGATGTTGGAGAGGAGAGATGAAGAAGTCTTCTTTGTCGACATAGATTTGGACATGAAGCCTCAACTTCCCAATCAAGGGAGTAACGGAGGCTTGTTGTCCCTTGAAAGCTGCATCATCTGTTACTATATCTCCCATCTCAAAAGCTTGAATGCCCAACTTGGTGGCCAACTCTATTGATATGAAGTTGAGAGTAGAGCCAGGGTCAAACAAGATGAAGGCATCATGCTCTCTTACCTTTCCCCAAGCATAGGAGAGTGATGATCCTTTGCAATGAGCATCCTCTTTTGGAGCTTCGATGGTGGAATCCCTAGGAGTCTCATTGCGAGTATTCTTCTTGGGGCAAGAACGATAGCCATGTCCTTGCTCCCCACACTTGAAACATTTATGGTCCTTGCGAAAAGCTTCAAGCTCTTCAGGAGAGAGTTTGTTTTTACCTTTGTAAACTCCCTTCTCCTTGGACCGATTGTTGTTGTTGTTATTGTTGTTGTTGGAAGTGCCTTGGGAATTATTTTGAGCATTGGATTTCCCCTTTGCATCATTTTTATCTTTGTTTTCCATGGGCTTGACATTACGTCTAGCCCCTTGATGGAAATTGATGCGTGAAGCAACCATGGTGTGATGGATTACTTCGGTAATAGTACCAGGCCGTTGAGAGTTGATGTATTCGGCCATCTCTTCAGGTAATCCCGCACAGAATTGTTGTCTTTGCTCAGCAAAGTCTATCTTTTGAAAGACAGTAGCTTTGAGATGTAAATCCCAAAAATTGTATACATACTTGTTGATAGACTCATGAGAGAGAAGCTTCAAGCCGCGCCATTCGGTAAGAACTTTATCTTTAGTATCGCTTGGAAGAAATTGCTTCATGATGGAAACTCGTAGAGTTTTCCATGTCTTTGGGGCTTCTCCATTGCCACGAAGGCTAGCCCACCATTGACGAGCTGATTTTTGGAAGTGCATAGCTACATGGCGTAGCTTGGAGGACTCTGTGAAGCCCTCGTCCCCAAAGGCTGCATCAAATTGCTGGATGAAGGCCAACACTTTGTCGGTAGCACCAAAGGTGCCATCGTAGGTGAGAAAAGAGATACTCTTTCCTCCCTCCTTGAACTTCTTTAGCTTTTGTGACCTTCGCCATGCAGGAAATGATTTGCGATGTCCTCCCCTCTTGTATTCTCTAGGAGAATAGCCAAACCTTTCATCGGAAGAGGAGGAAGGTGAAGAAGAAGGAGAAGAGGGTGACCTCTTCCTAGCCCTTTTCTTCCTTTGTTTACTCTCTTGCCTTTCAGAGTGATGAGGAGAAGGACTATAGGTTTCTCTTTTCCTCTTGGGAGGAGTAGGCGATCGTCTAGACCGCCGTCTTCATGGAGCCACCTCTTCAGAAGAGCTTAGACTTTCATTGCTTTCTTTCTCTTTGGATTCCTCCTCTCGAATGGGAGAGAGTCTTCTTTTGGGGGTATCTTCAAGAGGCCTCCTAAGCTCTCTCTCCTCTGGGAGAGGAAGAGAAATTCCATAAGCACGAAGTTGTTGAGTAACTTCGGCTTGCAAAGCAGGGTTGCCCATAGCTTGCTGCAACCTAGCGATGAGATAGTTCACAAACATGGGAGCATCATCATTAGCACCTTCATGTGCAAAATCAAAGCTATCAATGTTCATTCTACTCTCTTGATTATTGTCAGCCATGTTAACAAAATTTATGTTTATACTTAGTGTATGCTTTGGCAGTTCAAAACCTTAGTTGCCACTCCTCTTAGCCTTTGAAAATCGGCTCTTAAGTATCTACACCCACGGCTCAAAGTGGTTAATTATAGAGAGTAGAGGAGTAGGTCTAACATAGCAGAGTTGCCAAGGGCTAGCTTCTTTCGGACTTCTTATGGCTCAATAATGGTAAAGCCGTAGGCAAGTCTAAAAAGACTCCATTATTAAGTCCAAATCTCCCGAGGTGTGCACCATCCCCCACATAGTGGGATTAACAAAACCGATATTAGATCCAAGTTCCACTTACTCTATTATAATTAACAACATCAACCATTTATAGGCTACTTAAGGACCTCTCTTCTTAAGCAAGAAAAGAGAAACCAAATGCTCTGATACCAATGTAATGGAATTTGCCTATTCAATTTGAGAGTAGCGGAATTTAATGAGAGTACTTTCAAGAAATGATTTTGTGAGCATAGCGGGTAGACATAATTGAAGATAGAAACATAATTATAGCAATTAGTTAACTTGGCATGGACAATACTTTTGCAAGAGAGAGAATTTAGAGAACATGACAACAGTTGAGGACCGGATTTATGTGGAGACGGTCCCCCCTCCAATAGGCATTTGTATTATGATTTCTCCCATAAAGAGAGACTTGTTACAATACATTCTTTGTGTTCCTTGTGACCTAGGTGAAGCAATGAAGATGGAAAGCTTCATGCATCACCATCATAGCATAACCTAAACTTGAAGAAAGCTTTAACTATACCAAGCCTCAGTCCCAAGACCTCAAACACCTTCGAAGGTGGAGAGAGCTAGCAGGGAATGAGGGTAGAGAAGAGGAAGAAGAAGCATTTCATACGAGAAAGAGCTAGTTCCTCACTTATCATAACTCTTGTGCTAGCATACATAATAGCATAGTAATGAAGAAGAAATAGATGGCAAGCTCAAGCATTGAAGCATGGCTCTTGGATGGATTTGCACTCCATAGCCAAGAGTGTTGGTGTAGGCTCTCAACCTCTACTTGCTTGGAGAAGGAGAGGGAGTTCTTGCACTTTGCATAGTACACAATGAGAGTGTTTGTGAGTGTGTGTGGGTGAGTATACCCCCTAAGCACCCCCCTAGCTTGCTTGGGTCGACCCCCCCCTTGTAGCTCATGCTTGAAGCTCATTGGACCCCTCCAGGCCTAGCCAATCACAAGCAGGAGCCATTACAAGCAACATGGGTAGCCTTGGGACAAGTGTCCCCCTTTCCCCTTTGAGAGAGAGGACTTGATAAATGCAAAATCAATTAATTAAATATCCTAAATATCATCGGACCCCTTGGGTGGCCAACCAATAGGCTTCAGGCACACCATGAGGGCAACATGGGGAGGAACTTGACAAGTGTCCTTGCTGCCTCTTCAAGCTGGGGCTTCCCTTGTGTGTGTGTGTGTGTGTGTGTGTGTGTGTGTTCTCTCTCATCCCCCCCCCCCCCCTTGTAGGCTCGCCCCCCTCCTTGTAGGGATATTTTTGACTTTGGATGAGCAAGCCCCTTAGTCATCAAGCGTGACTAAGCACTTGAAGTAGGAGGTGTTCCCACAAGTATCTCAGGCAAGCTTCTCAAGGCACCTCAAGCACCTTAATCATGCACCAAGTCAAGCACCTCAAGCATGGAGCCAGTCAAGCACCTCAAGCATCTTAATCAAGCACCTTGAGCTTGGGCCGGGTTCCCACCTCAAGCTCAGCCCTAGCTTACCTAAGGTCAAAGGACTTTTACACACATTATTGGAGGTCTTCAATGAAGCTAACCCTAAGGTCTTATGCTCCATTGGTTAGCCTTGCTCTTGATAGACCATCTCCCATTGGGCCCCTTTACTATTGGCCCCGTGTTGAGATAGATCTATAAGCACATATGTATATCTAACACTTGGTCCCATTTATTATCTCCCACATTAAGTGATCAATTTAATATGAGAAAATCATTTGGTTGTTAGATATTAGATTTTATGACAGTGTAGTTACTTGAGTGCATTTTTTTGAAGGCTAAGTTAAGTAGTAACCAAAGCTTTAATCTCTATCTATCTCTACTCTCTCTATACATTAGAGAGAGAGAGGAGGGGGGGGGGAAGGGGTGGATATAGAGAGATATATAAAGGGGTAGATATATATGTATGTTTAGGTGTAGGTATACGTATGTTTAGGTATAGAGAGAGGATTGGAATCTGATGTAGACATGTAGAGGCCTTATGCAGATTAGATATAGTGATAGGTTCTGATACTTATCAACCTTAATGTAGATGTCAAACAAGAGACCAGATGGTGGGGAGCAACCATTGCATTCTTCTTGTGGTTTGTTCACATCCCATATGGGCTTTCATCTAGGTTGGACGTCGCCTCCAGTGGACCCGAGTCTTGAGGCAGTAAGTCCAAGCATTAAAATTAAGCTTATATGTACCTAGTTTTTCATGAGCATGAGTGTAGGTTTCTCTTTGTTATTTGTAGGCATGACCCTCCTACACCTACGGATGTGTCAGTCCATCTACCCAGGTTCCTCTGATTGTGGTAGATCCACATCTCTAGTGGGCACTCTCTTTACAAGACGGGTACCTTCATTCGATGAAAAGGTTGTTTGGCTGCTACACTCACAACAACTTGTGTCTTCTGGTCTTTCTCAGCAGACCACGCCATGGGGGAGCCAGGGAGGGAACTCCCTACATCTAGGGCCTCGCACCAACAACACCTCCTTCTAGAGTCCCTTCTTACCGACCTAGCTTGCTTGGGTCGACCCCCCCCTTGTAGCTCATGCTTGAAGCTCATTGGACCCCTCCAGGCCTAGCCAATCACAAGCAGGAGCCATTACAAGCAACATGGGTAGCCTTGGGACAAGTGTCCCCCTTTCCCCTTTGAGAGAGAGGACTTGATAAATGCAAAATCAATTAATTAAATATCCTAAATTATCATCGGACCCCTTGGGTGGCCAACCAATAGGCTTCAGGCACACCATGAGGGCAACATGGGGAGGAACTTGACAAGTGTCCTTGCTGCCTCTTCAAGCTGGGGCTTCCCTTGTGTGTGTGTGTGTGTGTGTGTGTGTGTGTTCTCTCTCATCCCCCCCCCCCCCTTGTAGGCTCGCCCCCCTCCTTGTAGGGATATTTTTGACTTTGGATGAGCAAGCCCCTTAGTCATCAAGCGTGACTAAGCACTTGAAGTAGGAGGTGTTCCCACAAGTATCTCAGGCAAGCTTCTCAAGGCACCTCAAGCACCTTAATCATGCACCAAGTCAAGCACCTCAAGCATGGAGCCAGTCAAGCACCTCAAGCATCTTAATCAAGCACCTTGAGCTTGGGCCGGGTTCCCACCTCAAGCTCAGCCCTAGCTTACCTAAGGTCAAAGGACTTTTACACACATTATTGGAGGTCTTCAATGAAGCTAACCCTAAGGTCTTATGCTCCATTGGTTAGCCTTGCTCTTGATAGACCATCTCCCATTGGGCCCCTTTACTATTGGCCCCGTGTTGAGATAGATCTATAAGCACATATGTATATCTTAACACTTGGTCCCATTTATTATCTCCCACATTAAGTGATCAATTTAATATGAGAAAATCATTTGGGTTGGTTAGATATTAGATTTTATGACAGTGTAGTTACTTGAGTGCATTTTTTTGAAGGCTAAGTTAAGTAGTAACCAAAGCTTTAATCTCTATCTATCTCTACTCTCTCTATACATTAGAGAGAGAGAGAGGGGGGGGGGGAAGGGGTGGATATAGAGAGATATATAAAGGGGTAGATATATATGTATGTTTAGGTGTAGGTATACGTATGTTTAGGTATAGAGAGAGGATTGGAATCTGATGTAGACATGTAGAGGCCTTATGCAGATTAGATATAGTGATAGGTTCTGATACTTATCAACCTTTAATGTAGATGTCAAACAAGAGACCAGATGGTGGGGAGCAACCATTGCATTCTTCTTGTGGTTTGTTCACATCCCATATGGGCTTTCATCTAGGTTGGACGTCGCCTCCAGTGGACCCGAGTCTTGAGGCAGTAAGTCCAAGCATTAAAATTAAGCTTATATGTACCTAGTTTTTCATGAGCATGAGTGTAGGTTTCTCTTTGTTATTTGTAGGCATGACCCTCCTACACCTACGGATGTGTCAGTCCATCTACCCAGGTTCCTCTGATTGTGGTAGATCCACATCTCTAGTGGGCACTCTCTTTACAAGACGGGTACCTTCAAGTCAACTTCCCATCCCCTTGTCACAAAAACTTGTGGACATCGATCGGTAAAGCCGCTAATGATGTCGTAGCAAGACCATTTTTTTCCTTAGATTCAGTGGCACTCAATCGGTAACGCGGCTATTATGAGTGTACGTTTGTTAGAAGCATCTATTTTTCATAAATGTGGCATTCAGGTCGTTAACCCGACCGTATGAACGTCATATAATTTGTATGTGCATGTGCAGTTAATTTTTTAAGTATTAAGTATATGAAATACTTGGTCAGTAACGCGGTTGTGAAGAGTATTTCATATACAAAATGTATGAATTATTTGATTCTGTTTTTTTAACTGTCCGTTTGAGATTATATACTACCTAATCATATTCAAAAGAATACTTTATTCGTCAATCATCGCTATTTTAAATACTCCATTTATTAAATTATATGTAAAAAAGTATTTCCACACAAATTGCATGTTAAATATTATATTCTTTTTTTATCTTTTTAAAGGATTCTCAAGCATTATCGCTATTTTTAAATGACATTTACATAAATTCTCTGTAAATAATCTACATGCACAATTTGTATGTTAAATATTCTTTTATCTTTTTAAAGAGCATCAATTATCATCGCTTTTTTTTTCTTTCTACATCTACATAAACTCTATGTAAAAAAGTGTGCGAACACAATTTTCTAGTCCAATTTGTATACTTTCAATGTTTTAAATGTTTTTGAAGTTTTCAATTCGGTGTGTGCTTTGTTTGAATTAGTATGTGTGCACGGAGAAAAATATAAGTTAAAAATTCAATATATGCTAAAATGTGCCAGACTGTTTTAACATGTATTCTTTGATCTGAATTAAGTTCTTATAAACCACTTGTTTTATCTGCATTTTATACGTGTAACAGATTGCAATTTTAAGTGAAGATTGTTTTCAATTTTTATCAATATTTTCTTGCACATTTCTTAAAGTCTTCAAGTGGTGGTTAAGGGTTTACCTGAATAGTGTGAGAGTGTTAGTGTCATTGGCAACCATGAATTTGTATTTGATATGTTGTTTTTTATTGTCCAGTGCAAATATGATGCCAGATCAAAAGAAAAGTATTATGCGTGCCATTCGTAAGGAATGTATTTTGGCAATCTCATCATGTGCAGCTGATCGCACACAATAGATTCGTGAAAGCGATGTCTACATCAAAGACCTCACTAGCGCTATATGGGAGAACACATAGCGCACGTTGCGACTTGAATGCCAATACGAGTTGCTACTTCCAGCAGGGATTCAAGAATTTGACCCCCACCACAAGGTTAGGACAGTGTTGGGCAATATGAAAGTATGGCAGAGACTTAAAGGAAGATATCCCACCTGCCTGCGACATGCCAAAATTAGAGCTCTGGGATAAATTATGGAAAGAACAGAAGTAAAGATGAAGCATGTGAAAGCGTAGGACCAAGCAGCCTTACTCAAGAGATTGAAGATGGCCCAAGTTGTGCAAGCAACTTTGGGAGGTTGATCTCTTTGAATGCAAAGTGTGCTCATCTTGTCGGCATCCCTCATGAAGCCTTGGTAGAAGGTATGAGGATTGGAGCAGGCTCCTTCGGTGTACGTGTGCACATTGTACACCATCAAAGGCATCTCATTTTTTCCAGACCACATTACATATGTGGGAAAATGTTACAAGGGAGGGAGTGAGGTGAAATTTGATAGCTTTCAGACAGAGCAAGGAATGCAAACGCTTCACCCCTCCATTGTAAGGTGCATTGGGTTTACTACTGAAGCTCCTTGGATCACGATATTTCCATACTACAATGGGGGTACCGTGGGCGACATGATGTGGCGCTTACCATTCGCTCATGGATTTTTCAGACGACACATGCACAAGCTACAACACGGTTGGAGGTAGTTGCCTGTAGCAAATCTTCCTGTAAGGGAGATAGACAAGGTGTGGATCAAAGCAATGATTGAGCATATGCTAGCCATTTTTCATGCCTTAATCGACGATGTTGCGGTTGCCCACTCAGTCGGTATTTGCACAGTGACCTGCACTCGTTCAACATAATGTTAGACTTTACTCGTGCCAATAAACCCATGTCGACATCATTGATTGGGGTATGATACTGAGAACACGAGCTAAGGACGCAGCAATTAATTATATGCATCCAAGCACACAGTCGGATGAAGCAGTTTTGGATGCACCGAGAGTAGGGAATGCCGAGATGGCTAAGCGACCATGAATTGCTCCCAAACTATACAATCCACGGTGTGTAGATGCATACACAAAAGCGAGCAACATTTATGCATTGAGCTACCTATTCGACATGCCGGTAGATTTTTGTAGTGCAGCCAGAAAAGTTTATTTTCTAGAAGAAGTTTTTCACCAGTACCGGGACAAAGATGTTATGAGGGCTATTTCAATTAAAGTAGATTGTTTGATGAAGTTAAAAGAGCGGGAACAAAGAAGGAATGCTTCTGACATGTTGATATTTTTCAAGAACATTTAAAGACTAACCCTGTCCAACGTCCCCTTGTTGGATTTGCACCATCATTTTATCCGATTTAAACATATGTCTTGTCCAGGGTATTCTATTTTTTATTGAAGTGTATTATCTGGTTTGAAGTGGTTCACCTAATTGAGTCAATTATCTTTAGTCATTTCAAATTTATCATTTAACTATCAGTATTTCAAATTTTCCTTGTGGTTCAATTAGTCGCATTTGTTGTGGTTTGATTTAGTGGATTCCGCGCACTTTTTCTGTGAACGAGAAGTTGCTATATTTTGTATCTGTGAGACTGTTGAATCGTGAGAATATATATTTGCCAATGATATTGAATATTTGTCTATCTATTGACTATAGCTCTAAGAGAAAATGACCGATGAAGAACAAGATATTGTACCCAATCACTGCCCGATGATCAACAACAAGCGGCTATTAATGCATTTCAGCGGATGAAGTCTCTGGCACACGGCATGTTGGTACAACAAGCGACGCGTACTGCTCAACGACTCTCAAAATGGGCAAATCCAAACCACATGCAATGGAAAGAGATCAACAAAGAAGTGACAAAGGACATGATCAAGATAATATGGCCATGTGAGGACGCAAAGATCAAGAAAGGAAGGTGGAAGGTTTCGAAGTGCAACCATGATACGATCAAAGAAAACGCTGAGAGGATTTATTTGGAGGTTTATGGCCATCCCTTGAAGAATGCAGATTGTGCGCTATATTTTGCAAAAATGTTATATGTTCACTTCGTGCAATAGCAACGAGTAGAATTCTCGTCAAAGGAGACAACAGTTGCCACTCATGACTTAAGGGAGAGTTGTGTCACTTTCACCCGAGATGAGCTGGCATTGATACTGGAAGGCACCAACCTACAGTTAAAAAGAGAGAAGAATATTTACACGACACAGTTGACAGAGAAATGCAAAAATAACACGGTTTTCTATAGCCATCCAGACACCCCAACCCTCACAAGTCCGGATGGAGAAAAGCATTCACCGCTTAAGTCAGAACGTTCAAAATCTGACACAGCGACTGAATCCAACACCTCTACAAGAGACACACATCACCCACCTTGTCATGCATCCGGATTTGGTCCCCTCGTCTACTTCAAATGCATCCTCATCTTCCTAATGTCCAGTTTTCTACAAGAATTTTGATGGATGGAGTGGATATTATACATTGACGTGTGGTCATTATTATCATTTAGTTTGTCTTATTCGTTTATAATAGTCGATGTGCAATCTGTTCACACGATATTCCACAAAGAATATATATTATGTTTGGCATGGCAAACAAATATAAATTCAATCAAGCACACCAAGATACCCCTAGCACTTAGAAATCTGTTTGATGAGCAAGATGCTGCTTCAGGGCAACACGATTGAGATCGATACACTATGTACTATCGTGAATATGAAGCATTGTAATTACTCAAAACACATTTGAATACAATGTCTTTTACAATGGTTTTTAACATTTACTTGTTCTACTCTCAATCTATATTGAATCTATTGAGTTATTATTTGGTTCTAAGTCTGAGTGTTGTGGTTCTCCTTGTAATTCAACCTCCACATCTATTATCAAATTCTCTTCTATTTCATCTACAGTACATTGAGATACACCAACATTGAACTCTTCTTTATCTTCATTTTGACAATTATACAACCAAGTTGGCATTTCCTTCTCGTAGCCAACACTTTCGATGTGATTCAATATCTTTTCGCTGCAAAACATATACACTAATTTTTATGCTCTGTCTGCTAATAGTCTGTTGGTGCGAATAGTGTTGTGAACATACTTATACATACTCCAGTTTCTCTCCGAACTTGAGTTTGTTGCACATTGTGCGAATACTTTCATTGCAAGGGGACGTAAGGTAGAGTAATTCTCTCCACCATTCATCATCCACCACTTCCGTGCAGGTTGCTCTTTTGCCATTACCTGCACAAAATCATTTGCAAAAGGATCTTCTTTTAATCTAAATGCACTCATTTCTTTGATGCAATCAATTCGGTCCTGAATGTTGGAGTAGAACGTGTTGACCACGTGATAGAAATCTCTTACCACCTCTGTATTGGACATTAGATCTAAATTCCAATACTCTGGATCGAGCATGTAAGCAACGCTATGGAGTGGACTATGAGCGCTCGTCCACATTTCATGAAAATACTTAGCCAAAATTTTTGATGTTTGCCAAAGAATGATAATTACCACTCCTTCACTACTACAGACTCTTTCAGCTCTTCAGGATTTTCAAGACACTGTTGGATTGACCACCATGTCATCCACACTTTGCCCAAGTTTGGCACCCTTTGATCAAGATTGTGGATCATGAACATAACGGGCATCATTACATGGTATGCATCCATTACACTCCTCCACCAAGAAGCTTTGTTTACATTGTCACGTAGACATGCAATTTTATCTTTCACTTTTTCTTTTGCTCAAGCTGTCATTCATCAAAGGCCGCGCAATTGAATGTGTCAATCACAACGCATTTATTACAGAGAAGTGATTCCAAGGTATAAAAGTGTGTGCAGATCCAAGTTTCAGCAGGAAGTTTCAACATCACTGACATGTGCATCCTATACAAATCGAGCACTCTTTGTCCTTTCAAGATAAATTTCACAACCTGACGTGCTGTATCAACTATTTTGGCAAACCATGTGGTTTCTTCTTAGTGTACCAATCTTTCAGCACCAAGTTTAAGCTGTGCGTATTACAATCATTGGCAAAAATGTGTGGAAATTAGCACTTCTTTATTAACACCTTGCATTGCTTCCTTCAATTGTTGATTGAATAAAATGCGACCGGCTGTTGTAAGTACATACATACTAGAGATAGATCCATCCCTACATTTTCTAATTCGGCAATTTTCGTAGAAGTGAAAAGAAGTTCCTGACTGGCATTTTTACAATTCTTTGTGTTTTCCATGACTACTTGAACGACATATTCAGTACCAAATTCTTTCATTACACTAATCAGGACCTCAAAAATGTATTTTCCACTTTTAATTGCACCAGAACTAACAATCACCTTTATAAATGTTTCTCCCCTTGGACAAACTAGCATTACATTGATCAACGGTCTTCTCTGAACATTTGACCAACCATCACTAACAATCCTACATCCTGAAAGCGAAATATTCCCAAGTATTATTTTGCCAACACGCTCTTTGACTTCGATGTAACATTTGTCCAAGAAAACATTTCTTATTGTGTGATAACAAGGAGCTGAAACATCCTGGACCAAACTCACCGATTATCTTCCAAGCAGCCTTCCAATGATTGTTGTCTACCATGACCAAAGCACTTCCAGTAAAGAATATTTCTTTGGCGAGTCACAGTTTATGCTTCTTCTAGAGACTGCACTCGAAAGCTTTGATGTATTGATTTTTGACGCATTTGACAAAGTCCATCTTCATTGTGATGTTTAAAAGAAACACTGTCTGGACTTTCCTCTCCTTGCGCAGGTTGTTCTCCAAGGTTAGTTGGTGTCACTACAGAATTTTCAGAGTTAATATTTGGCTATGGGAACTCTTGACTCGAAGCCACATATCTATATATTTGTTGTCTCTTGCCACCCTTTTTGGCGAGCTCTTCTCTCAAACGCTTTGCAACTGCAGGTGCCTGAGGATGTTCACATTTCTTACAACTTTTTTAGCACTACCCAGAAAATGATTCCTAATACGTGGTGCGCCGCCTGATTTTGTTGTGTGACAAAATTTACATTGCCACTCCATATATCGGCTGCATATATTGTGAGCATAATCCCACTCTTTGCCAGGAGCCTTTTTATTCTTTGGCTTCTTCGTACCACTTGTGCCCACATTTTGCTCCATTGCTTCTAAATTAAAACTGAAGACAAAAGAAACAAGTGTTCAGTTTTTGAAACATTTTTCTTATTTTTAATATATATTAAAATTTAAAAACCATTCAATATGAAAGTAGCCATGATGCACAATATGAGATTTTTAATGCACGCTAGTCAATCCACATATCAATCACCTATATTGTGAGCAACCATACACATTGCAATGAAGTCTATGCATGGCATAATAACTATAACAATGCTATGAATCTCTCTATGCAATTATTATTATAATGATTATTTATATGTCCACTTTGATTTGCAAACAGTAAGACACATCTAATTTCAATTGTTATAAAAAAACAAACAAAAGCAATAAAATATATGATTGGTCATTTCATACACTAATAATCTATCGTAATACATAATGCACTCTCTGTATAAACCAATGCATGAACTAACGCAAATAAATATTCAATATAACCACTCAATTGAGGACTACTTGTACCCAGTGAAGGATTGTAGCCCACCCATGCAACCAAGTTAATATATAAAAGCTATGTTAACCCAATTAAAGATTATAGCTCTAATATTGTGGAGTGACAAGTGTAAATCAGCTCAAATGCAAGACTTTAAAGATCTTTATATGTCCAATACACTAGTATAGGACATCCGACCCTTGACTATCGACTCGTTATTTACATATGCTCATCTTCTAAAATTAATTACAGCCCTCATTTGGACCAATGGCTTCTTCGCAATGAGCATAATTCTCCAAGTTTTCAGTTGTTTTGGTTTTGTACCTTTATGTCGATAAAACGAATTAAAAAAATTTAGAAGTGGTTACCGAATTAAGAATTACGTTTGGCCCAAAAAAAGGACCTGTGACTTTGTAACCTTAGGTCAATTCACAAGGAGATGACTATACCCGGCACTCGGATACACTCCCCAAGGATTTGCCTAGCTAAAAGTACGCGGTTAGCACACTATTTACTATATATAATTATTCCCTCTTGGCTTTTTCATTTTCTCGGCAGGCCCGTCGGGAAATGAAAAAGCCCGACGGGCCCCGCAAGGAAAAATGGAAAACCCGGAGGGCTAACCGGCTCTATAGGTTTTTGCAGGTCATAATCAAATTCAAATTAATAATTAACGTGATCACGTGATGATTTTGTGTAAATACTAAAGTTATTGACGTAATCACCCGATCGTGATTACGTTCATGAAATCCCTGGGCAGGGGTTTTGACGCCATCTTCAGATTCTTATACACTCGACGTATAAGATTTTTTTTTTGCAAAGTTCAAAGATCTACAGTCCAATCATGTATGCTACATCGAGGAAGCATTGCATGCTTGATTCCCAAATGCCCCCAATGAGCATTTTTCAGGACAGTGGTTAGAGGGCTGCATTAAAATATTTTTAAAAATAAGCAAGCATTTGTACGGTGCACAACGGCCAACCATGTCGCAAATTCATATAGGAGCTATCAAGAAGGCAACATGGCAAATGCAGAGTGGGAGTGGGCCATGCAAGAAAAGGGCAAACAAGCTGCAACAGGCTCATCCTATAGACAACACCGCAAAGCTCGAGCCAGACAAACTCCCACACACTATGGTTCGGGAGGCAAAGAAACTTGAAAGGACAAATACGTAAGTTTTCTTACATTAGAGCCTAAAAGGTTCAAAAAAGGTTTTAGTTTATGAATCGATTTTGTTTTTGCTAACTTAGGAAAATATCACTCTGAGTCACCCGACCAGAGAGATGGTCAAGTATCGAGAGTGGCACAAAGAATTCAATACTTAGCAATGGTTGTTGGAGAATCATCACATCGCTTGTGAGAAATTGGACTCAGCAATTGGATATCTACAAGCAGTAAGTCTAAACAAACCATATTTTATTAATTGTTTTGAATTGCTAATCACTATTTAATTTGGTTTTGGTTAATGTAGAGTTAGGTGATCAAACGTATGAACCTATAGATGATGACAAGGAGGAGGAGGACTTGGACAGATAGAAAATTATTTGTAGTCCTCTCTTAAAGTCCCAATGTGGTATAAGAAAAACTCTATGATCATATGTATATACAACTGAACTAAAATCATCATCTTATTTGTAATTCTTTGAAATTATTGGTCTTTTTCATTTTAACTTGTTGGTATATTTAAACTCTATTGTTTATTTTTTATGTACATTTTTTCAAATTGCAATTGATGTTTAGATTGTTTTATGCAGGTCAAAAATAAAGGTGCTCATTTGGGCCACCCAAAATTTGATGGCCCAATTGAGCACCTTTATTTTTGAATAGGCGCATAGCGATAATATCCGTGATAATAGACGCGGTAATAAATGCGAGGGTATATATCCGTGACTATTGTTGTGCATATTTTTGAAAAATTATTGCTGCTACTATTACTGCCAATGCAATTTTTTCTCTCTCCTTTTTCATTTGTTCCACGGTAATAGCAGCGGTTCTCAATTTCTCCTCTTATAAGAAATGAAATTATATCATCAAAGGAGAGTTGTACATTAAGAGGTTTCTTTAGAGGAGAACTATAGATTGTGCAAGGTTGATTTCATTGAATCATTTACACATTAGAACATCAAAATCATGCACATAAATTGGAGGGAATAACATGATCAAGATTGACAGCTTGTGGAGGACTAGATTTTTTTAGAGTCAATCCTCCCTTCAAAAGGACTTTGCATTATAATTCCCTCAATGAGAGCTTTGATTACGATACAAGCTTGTGCTCTTGTAGAGGTTTCCTTGAACCAATACGATGATGAGCTTCATGATTCTATGGTGTAACCCTCCTTTTTGATCCCTAAGCAGCCCAGCGGAGAGAAAGAACTATCAGAATGGAGGTAGATAAAGTGAAAAGAAAAAGTAGTAACTTATTGTATTCCTACTCCATGAGCTAGCTCCTAGCATAGCTAGAATAATAGAGAAGAAAAGGATGATGAGCTCGCTTGCTTGGATTTGCATCCATCTCAGAACTTGAGCATAGGGGCCGTCTCTTGAGCTCCCATGTGTGTGTGTGTGTGTGTGTGTGTGTGTGTGTGAGAGAGAGAGAGAGAGAGGGGGGGGGGGGGGGGGGGGGGGGTTGCTTGGCCACCATGGGCACTTGTGTGTGTGTGTGTGTGTGTGTGTGTGTGTGTGAGAGAGAGAGAGAGAGAGAGAGAGAGAGAGGAGAATCATCCATGAATCCTCTCTTTTAACCTTTCTTGCACTTGCCAAAATTCCTAAATGGAATGCATTGCTTGGATCAGTCACAACTAAATACTTAAGATGTAACTAAGTGCATGCTTTGACACTTTTCCCCCTTGCTATCTGAAAAAGAACTCCCCCGTCCCCTTCTCTTTTGACTTGTCTTGACAAGTACACACACACACACACACACACACAAACTCACTTGTCCAACTTTCTATAAAGGAAATGCAAGCTACCTTAGACATGTGGCCCAACCAAAATTAGAAGAGACAAACTAAAGTCAGCTTTCTTAATAAGGAAGGGCTGATCTAACCTTAGACTTTAGCTTTAGCCTTTTATTAATTAAAATACCTAGTCTTACCTTCAATTCTACTAGCTCATGTGCAAGACCTTTGCACTATGCTTTGGAGACTCTATGAATGAGAACAGACTCTGGTAAAATCAAACTTGTCCTTGGGCTTTGAACCTTTATTTCTTGTGCAAATTCTTTAGCACAGTCCTTGCCTAAGGTTCTATATATGAAGCTGGTCTCAAAATGTGCTAAATTTAGACTATCTTTGGAAAGTTAAAATTTTATCATAAGGCTTTCAAGACTTCATACTTGGAGTCTAATGAGTAAATTTAAATACTTAAAATTTAGTCTCCTATAATTCTAATTAGTCTCCTCTGCCTTCTACCTCTGATCAAGATTCTCGACAAAGACTTATCCTTCTGTGACCTATACCTTTGACTTGGGATAATTAAATAGAAGTTATTCTTGCTTTTCTATGGACTTGTTTCCTTTGGTTCTAAGCCCAGCCTTGACCTAAATAAGTCTATAAGAACTTTAATCAATTTTGCTTGTTCTCTTTTGCTTTTTGGGGACTTAAAAAGCTAATTTAAGAAACACTTTTAGAAGGTTAGAGTTAATTTTTGTGACATAACCTCTCCCTTGACATCATGGTCATTCTTGACTATGGAGTACGGAAAATAAAGTCATAGCTAGCCTTTTACTTTGGGCGTAGAGGATCCCTTTTTACCTATGGATATCCTTTCACAGTAGGGATTAGTTCCACTTCGTGTGTGGAAGACTTTGCTATTGCAAACATGTCTTTACTTAGCTCTTATTATCTTCCATAGTAGATTGGCAAGTATTATTCATTGCATGCATACATTTGAAAACTTATGAATATCTAAAAGAAATCTTAGCGTCAAGAGAAGAAAATGTTTGTTCATACCTCATTCTTACCTTTGACATGAGTCATTGTAAGCGTTTACAAGGTTTACGTTAGCCTTTAACTCGATGTCTTGCATCCAACTTGCATCTTCAAAAGGATAATTTTTAAACTTAATAAGTTATCGTCAGATAGTCTTACCACTTCTTGAAACTATCATAATAATTAATATCTAATTCTCCTAAATGATTTTCTCATGTTAAACTTATCATTTAATATGGGGAAGTGCCAGGGGAGAAAAAGCTAGAATATTGGTTAAGCTGGCAAATCGGCCACAGTAGGGATCCAAAGGAGGGAAAATAGAGATCCAAAGGGGGGTCCATCTGCAAAAGAGCAATGTGCAACAATGGGCTTCAAAGACCCTAAGGCTCATCCCATTAAGACTTCCAAAATACTAAGGTTCCAAAATTCAAAGCTTATGTCAAATGGTCACCATGGGCACTTGTGTGTGTGTGTGTGTGTGTGTGTGTGTGTGTGAGAGAGAGAGAGAGAGAGAGAGAGAGAGAGGAGAATCATCCATGAATCCTCTCTTTTAACCTTTCTTGCACTTGCCAAAATTCCTAAATGGAATGCATTGCTTGGATCAGTCACAACTAAATACTTAAGATGTAACTAAGTGCATGCTTTGACACTTTTCCCCCTTGCTATCTGAAAAAGAACTCCCCCGTCCCCTTCTCTTTTGACTTGTCTTGACAAGTACACACACACACACACACACACACACAAACTCACTTGTCCAACTTTCTATAAAGGAAATGCAAGCTACCTTAGACATGTGGCCCAACCAAAATTAGAAGAGACAAACTAAAGTCAGCTTTCTTAATAAGGAAGGGCTGATCTAACCTTAGACTTTAGCTTTAGCCTTTTATTAATTAAAATACCTAGTCTTACCTTCAATTCTACTAGCTCATGTGCAAGACCTTTGCACTATGCTTTGGAGACTCTATGAATGAGAACAGACTCTGGTAAAATCAAACTTGTCCTTGGGCTTTGAACCTTTATTTCTTGTGCAAATTCTTTAGCACAGTCCTTGCCTAAGGTTCTATATATGAAGCTGGTCTCAAAATGTGCTAAATTTAGACTATCTTTGGAAAGTTAAAATTTTATCATAAGGCTTTCAAGACTTCATACTTGGAGTCTAATGAGTAAATTTAAATACTTAAAATTTAGTCTCCTATAATTCTAATTAGTCTCCTCTGCCTTCTACCTCTGATCAAGATTTCTCGACAAAGACTTATCCTTCTGTGACCTATACCTTTGACTTGGGATAATTAAATAGAAGTTATTCTTGCTTTTCTATGGACTTGTTTCCTTTGGTTCTAAGCCCAGCCTTGACCTAAATAAGTCTATAAGAACTTTAATCAATTTTGCTTGTTCTCTTTTGCTTTTTGGGGACTTAAAAAGCTAATTTAAGAAACACTTTTAGAAGGTTAGAGTTAATTTTTGTGACATAACCTCTCCCTTGACATCATGGTCATTCTTGACTATGGAGTACGGAAAATAAAGTCATAGCTAGCCTTTTACTTTGGGCGTAGAGGATCCCTTTTTACCTATGGATATCCTTTCACAGTAGGGATTAGTTCCACTTCGTGTGTGGAAGACTTTGCTATTGCAAACATGTCTTTACTTAGCTCTTATTATCTTCCATAGTAGATTGGCAAGTATTATTCATTGCATGCATACATTTGAAAACTTATGAATATCTAAAAGAAATCTTAGCGTCAAGAGAAGAAAATGTTTGTTCATACCTCATTCTTACCTTTGACATGAGTCATTGTAAGCGTTTACAAGGTTTACGTTAGCCTTTAACTCGATGTCTTGCATCCAACTTGCATCTTCAAAAGGATAATTTTTAAACTTAATAAGTTATCGTCAGATAGTCTTACCACTTCTTGAAACTATCATAATAATTAATATCTAATTCTCCTAAATGATTTTCTCATGTTAAACTTATCATTTAATATGGGGAAGTGCCAGGGGAGAAAAAGCTAGAATATTGGTTAAGCTGGCAAATCGGCCACAGTAGGGATCCAAAGGAGGGAAAATAGAGATCCAAAGGGGGGTCCATCTGCAAAAGAGCAATGTGCAACAATGGGCTTCAAAGACCCTAAGGCTCATCCCATTAAGACTTCCAAAATACTAAGGTTCCAAAATTCAAAGCTTATGTCAAATGGTCCAACCTTAGGGAAATTTGGATGCTTTGAGTGTACACAAAAGTCTTTGCAAGCTCCTACATAGGAGGAGGCAAGCCCTTTTAGTAGGGGATGGGAGAGAAACACACACACACACACACTCATGCAAGCCCCTCTACACAAAGGGCATAGTCGACACATATCAGCTCCCTAGGCAAATTGCCCACAAGGTGCACTCAAATCCTATTGGATGGCCATAGAGGTGGACCAATGAGAATTAGGCTAGGGTAAATCTAGTTTAATTCATTTAAAAACACTTGATAAAAGAACCAATAAGAATTAAACTCTCTAGAGGACTATTGGACAGTCTCCCAAGGGGTCCAATGAGCATTCAGGAGCCCAATGGCTTGCCTGCTTCCTATTGGCCAAAAGAAAAAGGGATCCAATGAGAGATTACTTTATTAATTTAATTACCTAAAGCTCTCACAAAAGGGGAAAGGGGGACATATGTCACAAGGCTATCACTTATGCTTCTCAATTTTCATATATTGGCTAAGCTTTGCAGGGTCCAACGAGGTGCCAGCAAGAGTATTTTGCAAGAGGGGTCGACCAAGAGGGAGAGGGGGTTGATTTTGGCAAGGAATTATCACACACACACTCACACAATCTCATGTGTGAAGCAAGAAGACTCTCTCTCTCTCTCCTTCTCAAGCTGTAATGGAAAGCTCATCATCTACTCCAAGCTTGTGAGAAGGGAGGCCTACACCAACAACTCTTGGCTTTGTGATGCAAATCCAACCAAGATCCAAGCTTCAATGCATGCTCATCTCCTCTACCATACTAATTACTAAGCTATTCTAATCTATTATGAGTGATTATGTGAGTAGATATACTTCTTTCTCGTACGACTACTCCTTCCTCTCAATCTACCCTCATACCCCGCTAGCTCTCACCATCTTCGAAGGTGTGTGAGGTCTTGGGTCTGACACAATGAGGGACTTGGTGTTGTGTTTTATAAGTGTTTTCTTAGTGCTTGAAGATTCCATCTTCATTGCAATAGCTAGTTATCGAAGGATCACAAAGAAAAGTATTGTAGAATGTCTCTCTTGATGGGGGAAACCTATAATACAAAGCCTTTTGGAGGGGGATCGGCTCCATATAAATCCGATTCTCAACTATTATCAATAGCTTAATTTCTCTCTCTTTTGAAGTATTGTTCATGCCTATCTAACTAGGTGTTATGCTTTTTGTTGCTCTCTCCATCCAAGCACTCGATCTTGCTATGCTCATTAGGAATCTATTCTAATGAAATGCTCACTATGTTTATGCTATTTTCCGCTACACACAAGTTACTAGGCCATTAAATGTTACAGAAACATTCTCTTAATGTTGCAGGATACTATCGGACTGCAGGATATCTTCTTGACCTTCAAACTCGAGTGGATCTTAAATCACTAGGTCTTTTGGCGGCTCGCACTTATAAGTTTTAAAAGGCTCACATGAGAGGCATTTTGAATGAGCCAAGTGCTAGGTAAGCTTAACTTATTACACAATTCATTGTTTAGCTTAAGAATCTAAAATGGACCATATTAATATATTTTTTCTAGCTTAGCATAATTTTTCTCATGACCCGTTGGGCATCTATGAACTTCCCTTTTCCTATTGTATGGTTTAAACATGCTTTGTGAAATATGAGCAATACCGAATCATTCTCTTTGAAGGTCAGTACTCTTTTATGCTTGTAAGCATTAGCCTTTTGCTTCTGTTATGTGATGAATATAGCTTTCTTAATCTTATCAAAAGATTCTTTAAGGTCTCTAGTATAGTCATTAGCATCAACAAAGATCAATGGAATCTTGGGTCTTCCTTCAATTACTTTGAAGGGTGCCTTTCCTATACAAATATGGAGAATGTTATTGTACGCATACTCTACAAAGGGTAGATACTTTTTCAATCGATCTCTTTGATCTATCTATATAACATAGGCTTTGAGTAGATCAATAATAGTTCAATTTCCTATTTCACTTTGGCCATCTGTTTGAGGATGATAGGCCGAGGAGAAATTCACTTAGTATCTAGATTTTCAAAAAGACCTTTCCAAAAATTACTAATCATTCTTGGGTCTCTGTCAAATACTATGGATGCTGGTAAGCCATGATACTGAAAGAATTGGGATATGAAGAGGATTGCAATATGGTGTGCTTTAATGGAATTTCTAATCGATATAAAATATGCAAGAAATAGCCAAAGCATAGCAATTTGAGACATAAGATGCATGGCAAGAACCTGAATGAGTATGACTAGACAAAGATGCATCCTAAATCGGTCTACTACTGTCCATGTTCTCGTACTTTCGTGAATAGATCTTGACAAGATAAAATCCATGGATTAACTCTCCCACTGGAAATTGGGTATAGGCAATATTTGAAGCAAGCCATGCTACTTCCCTCTATCCTACTTTGTCTTTTGACATACAATGCATTTGGAAACATAGTCCTTTATGTTTTCCTTCATTGTTGGCCTACGTACCAAATTAGGACAGATGCTGGTGAAATTAAACTTATCCTTGGGCTTTGGAGCTTTCCCTCTTGTGTAAAATCATCAACACAATCCTTGGAAGGGTCTATAAAGTTGGTTTTGAAACTTGCTAAATTTAAACTATCTCTGGCAAGTCAAAATTCATACTTGGAGTCTAATGAGCAAATTTAATTACTTAAATTTAACATAGCTAGTTTCTATTTTTGAACTTCTATAATTTCTCTAATTAGCCCCCTTTGCCGTGTACCTTTGATAAAGGTTGCTCGAGATAGATTTATTCTTCCTTGATATATACCTTTGACTTGTGATAATTAAATAGCAATCATCCTTGCTCTTTTATAGACTTGTTTCTTTTGGTCCCAAGCTCTTAACTTAAATAAGTATATAAGCACTTTAATCAATTTCACTTGTTTTCTTTTATTTATCCTAGACTTAAGTGGTCAATTTAAGATGGAAAATATTAGGAGATTTCGGAGGTCTTTTAGAGGGCCTTTTAGAAGAGAGAGAAAAAGCGCTCCTCCCATGAAAGAAGAGCTTACATTACGTAGAAAAATAGATTGATATTAAGAAAATAAATAAAAAGTGTCAATGGTCCTTGAAAACGGGTGCCTTTTCATTCAATGCGAATGTCTTTTTCATGAGGTAGGCGACGCTCATTTAATATGGCTTTCGTCATCATTGAAATTTAAAAAAATCACAAAACTGTCAATTGATGTTAGAATTTGAAACTTTTGACACCGTCAATGCGTCCAGAACGTCCAAAAAAACCTAAAAAACATCTATCTATTTGCCTCAATCTGAAACCCGGAGAGGGAGAAATCACAAAAAACTCCTAAAAAGGGGATTTTGGATCTGCATGGCGCGCGAGGGACCATCTAGAGAATTTTAGATGACCCTCTACGTGTCGTGATCCAAATTTTTTTATTTTTTGCCTCACAGCGTGCGGAGGGCCATTTGGAATTTTCCAGATGGCCCTCCGCGCGTCGTGAGGCAAAATCTCCTTTTTAGGGGTATTTTGACAATTTCTCCCTCTCTGGGTGTCAGATTGAGGCAAGTAGATAGATGTTTTTAAAATTTTTGGTCATTTTAAACGCATTGGCAATGTCAAAAATTTTAAATTCTAACACCAACTGATAATTTTGTGATTTTTTTAATTTCAATGATGACGAAAGCTATATTGAATGAACGTCGTGTAATTCATGAAAACGACACATGCATTGAATGAAAAACGGACCGTTTTCAAGGATTTTTGGAAAGCTTTTCAGAGTGTTAAGTTGTCTTTTTGAATGTACGCAACAAGTGCAAGTATATTTTAAGAACATTTTCTAGAGAGAGAAATAGAATTTCTTAGAAGGCCCTCCAAATGACTTCCGAAATCTCATAATGCTTTTAAAATGTTAGAAATTAATTTTCGTGACATATAGTGATGTGACTAACAATGTTAAAGAGGAAAGTGGATATGTGTTGTGAGCATGATGGGAAAACAGAGAGTGGGTTCGATTAGATTCTTGTCCAAGTTGGAGCTCCACTGCTTATAGGTTCACGCCATATTTGAGCTCATTATGGTGGCCTAGTAAGGCTCGAAATTGCTCTAAGTAGGCTTTCATAGAGGTGATCTGCGATTAGCCTAGAAGCATCCAAGTTGTTTTCCCTGCTAATCGCAAATCACCTCTCTCAAAGCCTACTTAGGCCCGTGTCAGATGCATCCGGATGGACATGCTTCCTCCTGAGATTGGTGGATCAACCTCGGTGCATCGGGCCTTGCCTATCACACCCATCCGATAGACACAAGAGCAGTGTCCAAGCTGGCTACTAGGTCATGGCCATCTAGCTCTTGTCCGTGGGGGGCCTCTACAAGCCTCCCTTCCCTCGCCCGTATGAAGAAAATAGCACGTGATTGGTTGAGGGCATTGCAGATGACCAGACGGATACCACCCTCTATGAAGTGTGTGCGATTGTGTTGATCAGAAATGGCTTGAGTAGTAAAAAATGTATCCGTCCATAATTAGCAGCCATCTCACTTGTCCGCACCGCCTGTAAGACGTGTGTGATAGGGGCCTTAGGCTTTCCACCCCTCTCTAAACTACAGGAAGAAGACCATGTTCACCAGGTCAAAATATCCATCTTGCCGTCTGAACCGGTCTGAACGCCATTGTGTGAGGAATAATAGTGTAGGTACTACGAATTTACACCATTGAGGAGATCAAAGTACCAACAGACAGCCAAACTGCAAACCCAACCCTCTCATTGTAAGGTAGCTTTCAAGCGCGGCAAAAGAAACAATCAGGGTGTAGCTTTCAAGAAACACTGTCCCCTGGAGGCTGGGATGTATGTGTGACATTGTGTGTGTATGGGGACGAGTCGGAAGAGAGAGAGAGAGAGAGAGAGAGTTTATTATATGCTATCATCATCGACCTTGTCCTGCTAATTTACGGTGGGAGGGAGAAGAACACAAACTAAGGGGAGGAAGAGAAAGCGCTGTCGTCGACGTTCGTGGAAAAGTTTCCACTGTTGCTTGCTCAACGTTGCTGTGCAAAAAGAGTCGAAATCTCAGCTCTTTGTGTGCGCGCGTGACGAGCAGAGAGAGAGTCAGCCAGCTGGGGTCACCACCTGCAAAGCTGCTGGCTGAATAATAGACTGAGCTGAAGCATGGCAGAGCATGGCTTTCTCGGGCGTACGCCCCTGCAACAAAGGGAAAATGGAAGAGCTGAGCAGCTGGCCACCAGGCCACCATGGCAGTACAGCTCGTCGACATATGCAGAGCATTCATCACACACATCATCATCATACTCTAGTCCACCATCACCTATATCAGAGGCACTACTTCAGCCTGCGTGCCTGCCAATATCATCGTCGTCGTCATCATGGCAGGGAAATGCCGCTCGCCTTCCGTCCTCATCAGATACGCACAGTACTGCAGCAGATGAGAGAACTGACAATATTCATCAGCAACGGGGACAACATCGTGGACGCTACGAGTATTTGCAGCTCATCGACGAGCTTCGCGCGAGTGCAAAAGTGAAAGCAGAGATTGTCGCACACCCGCTCTTTCACAACCTGATGCAGGCGCACGTGGAATGCGTGAGTGTCGGCGTGCCCTGGCAGCAGCTGCCGGCTCTCGACGCAGTACAGCTGGCCAGAATGCGTAGCGTTATGCACAAGTACGTGACGCTCGGCAGCGTCGACCCCAGTACGTCATCCCGTGCTCCTGCAGCCCAGGCGCTGATCAGGCCAGCTGAGATCGATGCCTTCATGGTCAGTTCAGCTCCTTTCCTCTTCTGCTAAAGCTCTCTTAATCACTGTTCATTAGGAGGTTGTATATATTGTCTATTTTTCTTTGAGATAGGCTTTCTTGCCCATGTAGTTCACGGCTGTCTGATCACGGCTTTCGGTATTGATTAGCTAATCTTAGGACAAGGCCCTTCCCTCCTATATAGGGTTAATTCGTCTTGGCCTTACTTCCAATCAAAGCTTCACTTCAAGTGCTGATGGATAAAATTAACTATTCACAAATAAGGGTAATGATGTATCTTGGATAATCCCTTTGATTATTTAGTGGGTAAAGATCTACCATATAGTGCCGGGTTTCAACATTATGATAGATGCTTGAGTGATAATATACAACCATATAGTTGAGTGCAAAGCTAACCCATTACTCTTCAACACTCCCTCATGATCGGTATAGAATCTTCCTTACTTACAAAAAATGTACTTTTTCTTTTTTTAAGCAAAACTCACAATTGTGAGTGAATTATATTGATCAACCTAAAAAATCACAAGGTTTTGTCATGCTCGTGATGAGCCGGCCATGAGATCATACAGGGACCAAAATCACAACGGCTATCAAGGCAGCAAAGTCCATTGTCATGTTCTTCTGATATCTTTTAATTACCGATGGCTAGTATTTTCCCTCGTCCTAGGCATGTCAACTGCTGACAACAAGGCACAAGTAGTCCTAGACCAATCCTCCGAGTGTTGCTTGCGTCCAAGTGTCCATATTAGCACTTTGCTTTCTTGTATAATTTCTGCGAAGCTTGCCACCTCGAAACCTCCTTCAAACACACGACGGTTCCTTGTCTGCCATACATTATGTAAGAAGAAGTATCGGACGATTTGAGTGCTGATGAGGAGGGCAGGACTACTTGAATTCTTCCCTCCAAGGAATAGATGAGTCTTGAAGAAACAAATTTTCCATGTTCTTTGGACCCACTTGCATATTTTCCCTGCTAGGCCTTTGATAGTTGGGAAATCCATAAAGAGGTGGGCTAGATCTTCACTAGCGAGCCTGCACGACCCAATCCCTCTCTCCTGAATCTTCACCCCCGTCGGTAGAGCACCCCAGATTACCTTCCATAAAAATACCTTCATGTGCTGCAGAACCTTAGGCTTCCAGATGTTCTCTATTACTTGCTCCCACCTTTCCTCCGGCCATTGTTTTTTCCATATCTTGTTAAGGGTTCTAGACCAATTCTTCTTATGCATCATTGTATGATAAATGTCTTTAGGATGGGGTTTCCATAAGAGACTGCTTCCGGGCCATTTATAGGCATTCCAGTCCAACTCCGAGTCACAAATCGGCATCACCATATTGTCAAGCTCTTTCATCACTTTGTGGACAAGCAAGACCTCCAAGCTATTAAGTTGGTACTGGCCAACCAGAAGATCAATGGTTTTCCAACTCTTGTTGTCCCTGTCCCAGAAGTGCCTAAGTCGATTCAGACCCTTGTTATTCAGTTTTCTGGCTGTCTCTATCCAATAGGTAATTTGTGGTGGATCTACAACTTTGGACAGCCAGGGGGACCAATGCAAAATGGAGTTCTTGAAGTATCTGGTTTCTTCACCCACTTTAAGACTCTTGCTGCCCTATTGCATTTTCTTACCAATTCTCCTGAGCTGCCCCCCAGTCTAAGGGTAGACCATGCCGGGGCTAATAGTTTGTCATGGAACTCCACCCCTCTCCATTTACCTCCTTTCGAGCCAAGTTTAGCCACTTCCATCATATCTTTGATCATGACAGCCCAAACTTGATCCTGTTTAACCAAGGAAACGACAAATTTGGCGCAACAAGCTTCTGCATGGGCCATCCGGTTGAGAATTCCGAGGCCTCCTTGATTCACCGGCCGAGCAAGTGATTCCCAACGGGCCCATTGCCAAGGCCTGGTGGATTTCGTGTTGTTTTTCCATAAAAACATTTTTGCTGGGGTTTTAAGAACTCCTTCTAGTGACACTTAGCCATCTTGAGAAGCGGGCTAGTGAAGGCAACATAAGGAATCATGAAGGCATTTATCACTTTTACCCGACTTTGGAATGGGAGAAGAGCATACTCCCACCTACTCATTTTTGTTTTGATTTTTTCAAGAACCCACTCAAATCTTTGCTTGTGAGTTACGTCCACCCCCAAGGGTGCTCCCAGATGTCTGAAGATATTCCCTTTTGTGACAATCTCCCTTGACCAGTCAGAAGGGTCAATTGAGTCATTTTCCGATAGGGAGATCAGCCTTGACTTCTCTATATTACACTTGGACCTCGAAGCTACCGCGAATATTTGAACAATCTCTAGAGTTTTCCTAATGACCTGGGGGCACGCCTTCAAGAAGAGGAGAGAATCGTCTGCAAAAAGTTTTGCTAGGAGTTGGATATTTCTTGGTAAAGCCAGGACTTGCAACCCCCCTCGTTCTGCACTAGCTTCAAGTGTCATGATTAAAGGATGCGATCCTATGGCAAAAATCAGGGGGGCCAAGGGGCATCCCTACTTAATAGACCTTTTGACCTCAAAAGAGCCCACAATTCTATCGTTGAATAGGAGCTCTGACTGGCTTCCAGCCCCCAGACGACATAGGCGAGGCCCAAAGCCCAAAGCTTCCATGACGGCTTCTATATATGACCATGTTATTCTGTCATAAGCCTTATCCAGGTCCAACTGTAGCAGAATGCACTCTTGCTTTGTGACAATTGCGTATTCGATGCCCACCATTGCTACCAAGATGTTATCGTAGATGGACCTTCCTTTGATGAATCCATGTTGATGGGGAGAGATGATCTTGTTTAGTAAGGGGGCAAGTCTGAGGGCTACTGCTTTAGCAATAATTTTGTAGGCCACCGACATCATCGTTATAGGGCGCCAATGTTTAAGTTGAGAACAACAGATCTGCTTTGGGATGGGTTTGATAAGCCCTCTCTTTACACGTATCTCCATCGACCCTTCGACAATGGCTTTATTGGCCAACCTTGTGATTGGGCCCTTGAGACCATCCCAAAATTCTCTAAAGAATTCTACCGTCATCCCATCCCAACCAGGGGACTTTTCCTTGCCAAGGGCTTGCAATGCAAGAGAACATTCGTCTTCAGAAAATGCCCTTTCCAAGCTATTAGCTTCTGAGTGGGGAATCTTGTTCTTGGCACTCTGAAGTAAGGTCCCTCTGACTTCTTCCACTTCTTGGGACTGGATCTCTGGCTGTCCAATGATTTGACTAAGATAGCTCAACATCAGACCATCCATGCATCTCATCTTGGTTATGAACTGTTGTCCCTTTCTCATCATAGATCGAGCGGACGTGGCCCCGACTCTTCTTGATTTTTAAAGCCCTAAAAAACTGAGCTTGATTAGAGGCTTCCGGTTGAAGGAAAGTCTCCCTGGAGAGAAGCCTTGCCTTTCTGATATCTTTTAACTGCTCATTAGCAAGGTTAGATTTGGCTTCGAGCCATCATTTGTGCTCATCCTCAGTAGCAAGCCCATTGGCTTTTTTGGAGATAAGCAGTTGTAACTCCGCTGCAAGATGCATAAGGTGTCCCTCCCTAAATTTCTTGATTCAGGGGCCTGAGGTTTTGATTGCTTTCTGGATGCTCCGAGAAAACAGGTCCCACGCATTGTGTTTGTTGAGGTCAACATCTTTTCTGAGCTTACCCAGTGCTTTCTTAATTAGATTCCTGAAAAGAGGGTTTTTGAATATGTGTGCACCTGTTACCAATAGTTTTTTCCCACCTCTTGGGGTCTACTCCTCCCCTGTATTCTTCTTAATATGTATGTGTAGAGGTATGTGATCCGAAAGGCTTTTTTTTGGGACTACCTTCATCTCCATCAACGGCAGAATCCTCTCAGCTTGGTGTGAGCAATAGCATATGTCCAGCCTGGAGGCAGTGCGGGCATACTGCAGGCTTGCATAGATGAAACCAGGCGTGTTGTTCCATGGTCCGATTTCCCATTAGTTGATCATCACCCACTTTTCGCACAAACTTTGCCATTTAGACCTTTCCTAGCCAACCAACATACTGGAGGACCCTGTTCTATCCCTGCTCTTTTCTACAATTTTGAAGTCGCCAACCAACAACCACTCACCTTCAATAGGAGTATCTCTAAGATGCATCCATAGTTTAGCTCTATATTTTGCATTGCAAGGGCCTTACACATTCACAATGGTGAAGGAATGCCCTTCCCATTTGATTCTAATCCCCAAGATTCTGCCGGAAGGGTGGTTTAGAACCAACTTTGGCTCCAATTCTCTATCCGCAATGCTGAGGATGCCACTGAAACAATTACTTCCTTCCCCATAAAATACAACTTTCTTTCCTAGCACCTACTTTCTCTTGCTATGAGCATCTAAGTGGTGTTCCTGGATGGCCCAATAGTTGACTGCCTTCTCCTTTTTTATTTCCTCCTAGAATAGGATACTCTCCTTATGGGTTTTCAGCCCCTTTACGTTCCAAGATTGGATAGTGAGAGACTCCATCATTAATGAGGGGTTCATTGGGATAGAGGAACGAACTCTTCAGCATCTGAATCATTCTCCCCCCCCCCCCTCTCCTTGGTCTCCGGAGAATCCCGGGGTTCCAAGTCAATGGATTTCTTTTCTTGCAACGCTGCAAATAGATTGTGCAGTGGGATAGTGAAACCTCCTCCTTTCAAAGGGGTGGAGGATGGATTAGATCCTTTCACCTCAAGTGTTCTCATGACTTGAGGCACTTTGGAGTCTCTTGCCACTACCTTCACTCTTTTGGCTCTTTTTAGACCAGGGATTTTAACAGCCATCACTGTTGTCACTATCATAAATTTTGGGGTAGCAGCGGGAGTAATGATTATATTATTATTGCATGCACTTTCAGAAGTTCGTTGTATGGGAATCGATTCCTCCATAATCTTTTCCTGCATTTTTGTATCCATTATACCTTCTTTATCCTTCCCTGCATTTGCCTCTTCGTTACTGCCTCCTTGCCTCTCCAGCCCTTCCATCGGGGTTTCCATTTCACTGGGGGCCTGTGCTGATGGAGCTGCAGTACCTTTAGACTTCAAGGGGCAATCCTTGGCGAAGTGTCCAAAGTTGTTGCATTCAAAACATGCTCCAAAATATGTTCCAAAGTTAAGCGGAATAGTAACAAGCCCAGCACCGACATTGATAACCATGCTCTTAGGTGGCGTTTTAGACACATCCCAGCCTATACAAACCCTATTTGAGGTTCTGCCAAACCCTCTCTTGCTAGGTATAAATAAGGGAGTGCCCAGTTGACTAGCAAGAATCCTAAGATTTTCCCACAGCCAGCTAGGCAGTCCCACAAACTCAACCCAGACCGGATGAAATCCTTGTAGAGATTCAGCTGAGTCGAACGCTGGCTCCCAAGGCACCACACAAACCGTAGTCCTATTAAATACTAGGAGCCCTTTGTCAAGAATCTTTTCCACATTGGAGGCCTCTTTGAATCTCACTGAACAAAATCCTTTAGCTAGGTAGAAAGTACTTTCAACTGCTCCTCCATGACCAAGAATTTGAGGGCACTAAAGCCATTGTATCATCTCAAACCTGTTTGGGATTCTTCCAATGAACCCAAATACAAGCGTTAGCTTGGCTTGCCTGGCTTACTGTTTTTTATCAACGTTGGTGGAATCGCTACAGTAATAGCCTCGACAACCTACACCTGCTGTGGCAAAGACTTTTTTTGAGTAGAAAAGGCCCGATCTGCCAGCCCGTCTTTAATCAGCCCACTGCAATCTATTTGGGTGCAAGTTCTCTTGTTGTTGTTAGGGCCAGACTCAATCATTTTGATGACTTCCTTGAGCTCTTGCTGAAGTCTAGCCCTTGTATTCTGCAGCTTTTGACATCTCCTTCACTCAACAACTCTTCTGTTGAGCCTTTCCACCATCCTTAGAGTTAGGCCCCTTGAGTATGCTAGCAAACGAGATGCCTGGCCTGCGAGCTGCAGATACACTTGATGCCTTATTTACATTGGTACAAATGGGACTCTGAGGAACCCCGTCTTTGAGGGTTTTAACCTTGAATTTGAACCCTTGAGCTAAGCCCATTTTCTCTCTTGTTTCCTCAGAAGGAACTTTTTCAATCGATACAGTTTTGTCCACTTTCATGGTTGCAGCCTTTGGCAAGTTGGGACTCGACATTTCCATGTCATATACCGGTTTCAAGACCGAACCGTCGCTTTCATCCATCGGCACTGCTAACCCCATTTCAGGTACTTTACCCGTCCCTAACATCTGTGAGAATTTTACGATATCCTCGCTTACTATTAGAGCGTCGGGTTCCATGACTAAATGACTCACAAAAAGGAAAGAAAGAAAGAACCCCTTCCAAAAGCAATAAGCTAAGGCATATGTTCCCGAAAAAAAAACGATTATTTGCTAGGCAGAAGCTTGCAAGAAACGATTATTGTGAAACAAAATGTAACGAGTATTAACTAGGGAAAAGCTAAACAAAGATCATTATGCAGCAAATAATCGTGATGGCAAAAAAAAACGATGGTGTTTCGTTCAGAGCAGGAGGCAAAACACTAGCTCGCCAAGGTTGTCCCCACTTTGTAACAGCACACTGAGTTAAAGCCTAGTGCTCGTCGGACTGCTGCGAACTCTTGCTGAACTCTCAAGCTACTGCGGTCTCCTCAGATTACTGAGTAAGCACTCGCTTGTGACCTAAGGCAAGGGAAGGTGGCCCTCAGAGGCTCTACACAGCCCTGTTGAAATCCCTGCGCTATCTTCATGTGCATCAACGTTGTTGACGACCCGCCATGTTCAGAGCTTGCCTTGAGCTTGCCTTGGGCTTTTGAGATCAAAATAAATCAATGTACTTTTTCTTAAGGACATGAAACTTCTCAAATATTCTAGATGCATTGTTGTTCATGTGTGAAGAAGTAAATAAGATTAACGTCTTCTATAGGAAACCTTCTCCCTAGTGAAACAATGACAAATCTCTATATGTTGGCCTCTACTTTGTTGGTAATGAAATGATGGTGATTCTATATGTATTTTTCTTACCATGTGGAATTGGGTTGTTTCCAAGACAAAAGTGGATATTTGATTGCAAAAGATATTTATATGGCTTGAGATGTCACACCCACACTCTTCAAGCATTATATCGGTTAGCCATATTACCTCACAAATAACATTGTTTGCTCCTTTAAACTCAAGTTGTAATGAGGAAAGTGCAAATTCTTGCTAGACCAGTTGATGATGCCACCCCTAAATTGGAAACAGTAACTTGATGTCGACCTTCTACCATATGAGGACAATGCAACTACGGGTCGCTTCTTGATCGACTCATTGATGATGCCCCTCCCAAGTACTGAGTAATGGAAACTTGATGTAGACCTTCTACAACTCTTGCTAAATAAACATGTATGTTCATCTTGCTTCAGATTAGAGCTAGTATAAATGAGACAATGATCAGACTCCCTTTATATTACTGGAGAATCCTCTTGCTTGTAATGAATGTGATCAATTTGGCTCTTGCCTGAATTAGCTTATAAAGCTTACGTCATAAGACATGCTTTTACAAGTAATCAATCAATTATTATGTAACATTGAGCATAACAATTGCAAAGCATGCATTAACTTGGATTCAATCACACATCACATACAAATACCAAAACTACAAGAAAGAGGGAGAGCAAAGAATTTGACATCAGTTGAGGGTCAGACTTTTTGGAGCTAACCCCCCCCCCCCCCCCCCCCTCTCTCCTGAAAGGAATTTGTATAGATAAATTCTTGTTCTTGAGAAGAGCTTTTGATCAGTACAACCGGCTAATCGCACTTTGAACTGCACAAATTGAAGAGATGAAAGTTCTGAAATTTGGCGGAGTTTGCGGTTAGACTTGTCACTTAAAGGACCTCATTGAACTCAATCCCAAGACCCTAAACACCTCCTGGGTGATAAGATCTACGGAGATTTAGCAAGAATGAGGTTGAAAAGAAGATATGTAAGCATTAAGAAGTAGTAACCTCCATAGTTAATCATGTATAAATTTCAGTAGCCATAACTAATATAGAGACTTGTGTGTGTGTGTGTGTGTGTGTGTGTGTGTGTGTGTGTGTGAGAGAGAGAGAGAGAGAGAGAGAGAGAGAGAGAGAGAGAGAGAGAGAAGATAATATAATATAGAATCTTTCCCAAAAAGAGAGAGAGAGAGAGAGAGAGAGAAGATAATGTTCCTTGAGAAGAGCATGGAGAGCATCTTTTTGGTTGAGGATTGCATGGAGCTTCACGAGACAGGAAGATAGAAGTTTCCCTGCTCTCTCCAATATAGCCCTATAGAAAACAAAGAAAACTCCCACTTGAAGTCCTCAAATGAAACAACTTTTGAACCACAAAGTTGTTCATCTTGCCGTTTCTAATAAGAATTTATAGAAACGCCTTTTTTTTAACTTATTCCAAAATACTCAACCTAGGTCTTGTAAAAACAGTTTTTTATTTTTAGAGCTACTCCTCTCACTTTCTCTTTTGCATGGGAGACTTGTGGACCACATCCCTTATCTCCACATAGCTTTAGGTTTACAAATGTGGATAAGAACATCTTAGCTCCCATTTCCACCTTTTGGTTATCATTCTCGCTTTGGACTCTTTTGGACTCTGTAATACCGCATCTTTGTCCCATATGATCCCGATTGAATCCTTATTGAATTCTATTGGTACTTGTGAAGCATACGTTCAAATCTTGAAACTCTCTAATTGACGAGCAAGTTCCTCTACCCATTGTACATAATTGACCCTTCTACTATTTTTATTTTCTCTTGGTAGAATGGTCAATTCTAGTGAGAGAAAGTTCATTTAAGTAGACCAAAAATGAAATTTGGTGACAATATTATCCCACCCTTGAAATCATAGTTTTCCTTGACTATGCTTCTATTTAAGAGAGGTATCTTTGGTCCATTCGCTTTTTGTTCAAGATCCACTTTTAGCACATTCGACATTGTTCCAGAGTAGATGATCAATCTACTTGGCACTTGGACAAAAATCTGTTGCAAGTATGTCCACCCTATTAGCACCAGCACCTTCTGTAGTAGATTGCAAGTCTACTTGGTACCTAGGAGAAATTGTGTCGCGAGTGTGAAAAATTTGGTATGCATACACATTACATTTAACCATTAATGAGGAACTTTAGACAACATAGTTCAAAAGCAAGAATCACATTTTTCTTCATTACATTTTAATTGAACACATCGATGTACATTAGGGCTTTGTAGGAAATTCATTGTAGGTAAGCTGCCAATGCACATAGAAAATGCACAGTAGTCATAGGACAAGTGGGATAAAAAGTATCTTCATAATCTATGCCTTTTTGCTGTGCATAACCCTTTGCAACAAGTCAAGCCTTATGGTGATCGATCTCACCATTTGGCTTGCGTTTCAACTTGTAGACCCACTTCGTACCAATGGCCTTTTTGCCAGGAGGCAAATCACATAAAGTCCATGTGTCATTTTTTATAAGTGCATCGTATTCTGATTGCATGGCAGCCATCCAATTTTCTAAATTCTGTGCTTCATCAAAAGATAGAGGCTCCTCAACATCATGTAAGCTAGACACAGCCAAAGCATAACAATCTGATGCAAAAGATGCATGGAAAGAGCCCTAACGAGTACGACTAGACAAAGGTGCATCCAATTTACTGTCACGCAAAGTGTGCACCAACCATTTTGGCATACCTCTAGCCTGCTCATTTTCAGCCCTTTCCTCATCAAGTACATCATGTACATCTGCATCAGTAATAGGCTGATCTGTAACATTTCAAAAACCCCCATAGGCTGTACATTTGACTCATTGGAAATTACATTCATATTTCCACCACTGAAAAGAGGCAACAAAGTGTGATAAATGTCCTGTGAGCTTACATTATTGTATCTAGTACATGACAGCAAGGGCTGAATAGAATCTTCCACAAACACTACATCCCGTGAAACCAGAATACACTTTGTTTGCGGATGATATAACCTGTAGCCTTTGCTTTTAGCACTATTAGCAACAAAAATACATTTGACAGCCTTATCATCCAATTTTCTGCAATGTGTTTGTGGCACCAAAGCATATGCCAAACAGCCAAAAACACGCATGTGCTCAATAGAAGGCTTTCTATCATGCCATGCTTCCTATGGAGTAATAGACTGCAAAGATTTTGTAGGACACCTGTTAAGTACATAAGTGGCACACATGATGGCCTCAAGCCAAAAAGAATGCGGCAAAGCTTGACTTTTTACGATACATCGTGCCATTTTTGTAAGCGACATGTTTTTCCTCTCAGCAACACCATTTTGCTGAGGTGTATAAGGCACTGTACATTGGTGTTTTATCACACGACTAGCCAGAAATGCATTAAATTCATGAGACATATACTCCCCCCCTCGATTGGAACGGAGGGTGCCCATAGTACATTTCGAGACATTTTCAGCCATACCCAAAAAAAATTTGAAGCACAACGAAATTTTGGACTTTGATTTAAGTGGAAATACCCATGCATGTCTGGAGTAATCATCAATGAAAGTCACTAAGTAAAGGAAATTGCCCAAGGACGGAGTTTGCATGGGCCCACAAACATCACTATGCACAAGATGCAACCTGCATGTGGCCCGAACTGAACCATCCTTTGGAAACTTAGAACGCTGCATCTTACCCAAAATACAGCCTTCACAAACATGTTTGACAGGTGCTTCAAGAGGCGGCAAAGAAGCAACCATATCAGATTTCTACAAACGCAACAAACTGGAAAAATTCAGATGACCATAACGTGGATGCCAAATTTTTTCATCTAAAATAACCCTTGAATCTGCAACAACAACATTTGCAAAATTTGGTCCACACTTGTCATACAAAGTGAGCTTATACAGCCCATGGCACAAAAGGCCAGATGCAACAATTTCATCACCAAAATTGAGATCATGAACTGTACATCTGTCATCCACAAATTTGACTACAAGTCCAAGTCTAGCAAGTGCGGATACAGACAAGAGATTCTTCTTGATCCCAGGTACATAAAGTGCATCAACAAGTGTGAAGGAACTGCCATTTGCAATAGTAAGCACAATCTTTCCAACTCCCTGAACCGGATAAGAGGCATTGTTGGCACAAGTGACTGAATTCCCATGAGGGACAGACTCGAGAGAGGATGTGAGGTAATGTGGTTTGTAGCACCACTGTCAAAATACCACACATGTGAATCTACAGCACAACTACCAAGCATGCATCATGGACAACAGAATTGTAAGTGCACTCTGCACTAAAAGCCCATTCTGCATCAACATCAACATCAAAGTCTCCTTTTACAGAAGACTCAACAATGGCTGCATTTGCAGTGGAACCACCCTCTTTCTTCTTAGCCTCTTTGGCCTTCAACTTAGGACACTGCTTGATCAAGTGATCATTATCTTCATAATAGTGGAAACGCATCTTCTTTTTTCCCTTATCACCAGAGTTGCTAGATGAATTGCTGCCAACAGAAGCATTAGGAACATAAGTTTTGCCACTCATAGAAGAACCATAAGAAGTGGTTGCATTGCTGCTACTACCCTTTCTTTGAAAAGCAATAAAAGCCTGTTCAACTGCACGCTGTCTAGTCCTGTTTTTTTTGAAAGGTGACTCTTGCAACAGCAATGTGCATAATGCATCAAACTTGACAACTTCTGGATTTCCTTGGGTCATAAGTCTCCAAGTACAAGCAAAAGTCTGGTAAGAATCTGTTAAGGCATCAAGAACAGTCTGCACAAGGGAACTGTCTGAAATGACTTCACCTGCACAAATAAGTTTCTCATTGATATCCTTGACACTAGCAAGGAAAGTGTCAATATCATCTTCCTCATGCATACTTTTTGAATCCAGCTCTTTACGCAGCAAAGAAATTTTAGCCTCATTGCGGCTTGCATAAAGACCAGCCTGTTTTGCAGATTTTGCTGAACGGATGTGAGGAACAATGGTGCGCTTCACAGACAACGCAATCAATGCATCAGCGTGCGCATCCTTTACATCCCAACAAGCTTGTTCTACCGTAGGAAAAACAACTCTAATCGCAACAATCCTTGCAGCAAGACCTGCAATATCCTCAACATCGCCTACATCCTCAGAACCAAGATGTACATCAATGCCCTGCACAATGTTCCCGACGCCTTTTGACACAAGAACATGTTCCATCATATAAGCCCACATAGGGTAGTTGTCCCCATCCAACCTGTCCTTAGCAACAAACATCTTGAACACATCTGTGTTGTTGTCAGCCATGGTAAATGTTGCACCTGATGTGAAAACTGCTCGAAAATAGGAGAAACGAAGTGGGAACAACACGTGCTATATAGCAAAAACCATAGAGGACTACGAGGCACCTGTTATGCAAAAAAAACACTGACAGAGATTCTACACAAATTGATGAAATAGCCTATGCAGTACTTCTTGTAGTGGAAATGGAGGCCGAAATGTGCCCGAATTAGAAATCTGAGCGGACTGAGCTGTACAAGCTTGCCCGAAATATTTGTTGACTTGCAAACGCAGCTTGGAGAAGACGAAGGAAGCTCAAGGCACACAACTTGGAGAAGATGAAGGAAGCTGAAGGCACACAATAGAGAGTGTATTACTTAGTGTGCAATGGAAAGATAGATAGCCCTAGAGTGATGGGCGTATATACAATGCACGGGGGAAAAAACCTCCTAAAGAGGGAAAAAATGTCCCGGCGGTCCTAGTGTGTTCACACACATAACTACCACATGTATATGGTAACAGATCTTCTACCCAAGGCACGAGAAATCTGTTTTTGATAGTGATATGGTTCAGTGCTCGATAGTCCACATACATATGGTATGTTTTCTTTTGCACTAAAAGGACTGGAGAACAAAAGGGAGAGGAACTAGGCCTCACCATCCCTTTGTCTACCAATACTTGTCCTTGCGGCCTCATGATCTCCTCTTGTTGAGCTTGACAAACTCGATAAGGAGGCTTGTTAGCGATGAGATTCCTGGAAGGAGCTCAATGCGATGGTCATCATCCCCTCGTTTTGGAGGTAAGTCCATAGGGATATCATCGATGAACACATCTTGGAATCCTTTAGAAAATTAGACAAGTCTAATACTTCTTGATTCCTACCATTTACATTTGATGAAACAGTAGGATCTTTTAGAGACTCTTTGAAAAAAATCATGTACGCAAAAACTAAGCTCTTCATTGATTTATCAAAAGCAGGAGGATTTAAAAGTGTAATAGTGCAACCAGGCTCACTAGCATCTATATACATGTTCTTTCCCCTGTAGGTGAAGTAGATTCTCCTTTCAAGGAGCTTCATATTGGTAGCCATGCGATCAAACCATGGCGCCCCTAGGATAGCATCCTCCTGTTGGAGAGGAGAGATGACAAAATCTTCTTTGTTGACATAGCTTTGGACATGAAGCCTCAACTTCGCACTCAAGGGAGTAACGGAGGCTTGCTATCCCTTGAAATCTATGTCGGCCATATTACCATATCTCCCATCTCAAAATCTTGAATGCCCAACTTGGTGGCCAACTCCATTGATATGAAGTTGTGAGTAGAGCTAGGGTCAAACAAGATAAAGGCATCATGCTCTCTTACCTTTCCCCAAGCACAGGAAAGTGATGATCCTTTGCAATCAACATCCTCTTTTGGAGCTTCGATGGTGGAAGCCCTAGGAGTCGCATTGCGAGCATTCTTTTTGGGGCAAGAACGATAGCCATGTCCTTGCTTCCCACACTTGAAACAATTATGTTCCTTGCAAAAAGCTTCAAGCTCTTCATGAGAGTTCTTTTTTGCCTTTGTAAACTGCCTTCTCCTTGGACTGATTGTTGTTGCTGTTGTTGAAAGTGCCTTGGGAAGAATTTTGAGTATTGGTTTTCCCCTTTGCATCATTTTTGTCTTTGTTTTCCATGGGCTTGACATTCCGTCTAGCCCCTTGATGGAAATTGATGCGTGAAGCAACCATGGTGTGATGGATTACTTCGATGATAGAACCAAGCCGTTGAGAGTTGATGTATTCGGCCATCTATTCAGATAAACCCGCACAAAATTGCTGATTTTGCTCTGTAAAGTCTATCTTTTGAAAGAAAGTAGCCTTGAGATGTAAATCCCAATTTTTGCTACATACTTGTGGATAGACTCATGAAGCTTCAACCTGCACCATTCGGTAAGAACTTTGTCCTTTGCATTGCGCTTGCAAGGAATTGCTTCATGATGGAAATTCGTAAAGTTTTCCATGTCTTTCGGGCTTTGCCGTTGCCATGAAGGCTAGCCTACTATTGACGAGTTGATTTTTCAAAGTGCATAGCTACATGGTGTAGCTTGGAGGACTCTGTGAAGCCCTCATCTCCAAAGGCCGCATCAAATTGCTGGATTGAAGGCCAACACTTTGTCAGTAGCACCAAAGGTGCCATCATAGGTGAGAAAAGAGATACTCTTTCCTTCCTTTTTGAACTTATTTAGCTATTGCGACCTTTGCCATGCAGGGTATGATTTGTGATGTCCTCCCCCCATGTATACGTATTCTCTAGGAGAATATCCATAGCTTTTGTTGGAAGATGAGGAAGGTGAAGAAGAAGGAGAAGAGGGTGACCTCTTTCTTGCCCTTTTCTTCCTTTGTTTCCTCTCTTCCCTTTCGGAGTGACGAGGAGAAGGACTGTGTGTTGATATTTTACTCTTGGGAGGGGGCAATCGTCTAGACCGCTATCATATATCATGGAGCCACATCTCCAGAGGATCTAAACGTTTCATTTCTTTCTTGCTCTTTGGATTCCTCCTCTCGTATGGGAGAGAGTCTTCCTTTGGGGGTCTCTTCAAGAGGCCTTCTAAGCTCTCTCTTCTCTTGGAGAGGAAGGGAAATTCAATAAGCATGAAGTTGATGGGTAACTTCGGCTTGCAAAGCAGGGTTTCCCATAGCTTGTTGCAACCTAATTACAAGATAATTGACCAACATGGGGGCATCATCATTAGCACCTTCATGTGCAAAATCAAAGCTATCAACATTCATTCTACTTTCTTGGTTATTGTCAGCCATGTTAACAAAATTTGTGTACGTACTTAGTGTATGCTTTGGCGATTCAAAACCTTAGTTGCCACTCCTCTTAGCCTTTGAAAATTGGCTATTAAATATCTACACCCACGGCTCGAAGTGGTTAATTATAGAGAGTAGTGGAGTAGGTCTGACATAGTAGAGTTGCCAAGGGCTAGATCCTTTTGGACTTATTATGGCTCAATAATGGTAAATCCATAGGCAAGTCTAAAAAGAATCCATTATTAAGTCCAAATCTCCCAAGGTGTGCACCATATCCCACATAATGGGCTAAAAGAAACCGATAATAGATCCCAGTTCCACTTACCCTAATATAATTAACAAAATCAACCATTATAGGCTACTTAAGGACCTCTCTTCTTAAGCAAGAAAAGAGAAACCAAATGCTTTGATACCAATGTAATGGAAGTGGCCTATTAGCTTGAGACAGAGAGTACTTTTGTGAAAATACTTTGTGAGCATAGCGGGTGAACATAATTGATGGTAGCAACATAAACATAGCATTTATTTAACTTGGTATGAACAACAATTTTGCAAGAGAGAGAATTGAGAGAACATGACAACAGTTGAGGACCGGATTTATGTGGAGCCGGTCCCCCCTCCAATTAATAGGCATTTGTATTGTGATTTCTACCATCAAAAGAGACTTGTTACAATACAATCTATGTGTTCCTTGTGACCTAGGTGATGCAATGAAGATGGAAAGCTTCATGCATCATGAGCATAACATAAACTTTGAGGAAAGCATTAACTATCCCAAGCCTTAGTCCCCAGACCTCAAACACCTTTGAAGGTGGAGAGAGCTAGTGGGGAATGAGGGTAGGGAAGAGGAAGAAGAAACATTTCATAGGAGAAAGAATTTGTTCCTCACTTATCATCACTCTTCTTGCTAGCATACATAATAGCATAGTAATGAAGATGGAAAACGTAAGCATTGAAGCATGGCTCTTGGTTGGATTTTCACTCCACAGCTAAGAGTATTGGTGTAGGCTCTCAACCTCTTTACTTTCTTGGAGAAGGAGTGGGAGATCTTGCACTTTGCACTTCACAATGAGAGTGTGCGTGAGTGTGTGTGGGACATTATACCCTCAAACCTTAGGCCTAGATCTCACCATTAGCTTGGCCCTTAAGCCCCTCAAGCTTGGGCTGGGTTCTCACCTCAAGTAAAACCCTAGCATCTCAATCATCAATCACCTCAAGCATCTCAAGAATCTCCATCATCAGGCACCTCAAGCACCTTAGTCACCAAGCTCGTCAAGCACCTCAAGCACCTTAGTCATCAAGCACGTCAAGCACCTTAAGCTTGGTCCGGGTTCCCACCTCAAGCTCAGCCCTAGCTTACGTAAGGTCAAAGGAATTTTACACTAATTATTAGAGGTCTTCAAGGAAGCTAACCTCGAGGTCTTATGCTCCATTGGTGAGCCTTGCTCTTTGATAGACCATCTCTCATTTGGGTCCCTTTACCATTGGCCCCGTGTTGAGATAGATCTATAAGCACAAGTCTACATCTTAACCCTTGTTCTCGTTTATTCTCCCACATTAAATGATCAATTTAATATGAGAAAATCATTTGGGTTGGTTAGATATTAGATTTTATGACATTACCTCTCTCTTGAAATCATAGTCGTCCTCGACTATGAGGTAGAAGAGATAAAGCCTTAGTCATTAGTCAATCTTACTTAGTGGGTAGAGGATCCCTTTTTACCGTACGACATCTTTTCAAGATGGATGATCAATCCATTTGGTGCTTGGGAGACATGGCTACCACAAGCATGTCTGCTCTTTAGTCCATTTCATTCTTTCAAAGTAGAGTGACAAATTCTACTTGGTGTTTAAGAGACGTCGTCATCACAAACATGATTCTAAGCATGCATACTATTTGAATTTGTGCACAGTTAAAAAGAGAACTAGTCTTATAAGGAAAAAATATGGGTCATTTCAAAGAAATTGCCCTCTAACAAAACGTTAACGTGCTCAATCAATTTATGCACAACCAGCTGAAATGAGGAATGCTTCACCAAAGTATTATTAACCATTAGGGGTCTTGCAAGAACTACATTTTTCATGCTATAAATAGAAGATGCATGAGATAGAGACATAAACACGCAAAAGTGATCAAACATGGAACATTGAATATCAATTGTCAGCTCAACAATGTCAGATAACTAAGTACTCCCCATAAAGTAGAGCCTATCTAGAATGGAGCACAAGGAAAAATGAGACTAAGAAGGATATGTGAAACTTGATTCTGATGTGAAGTCGATAACCAATCATCGTGCAATTCCCCAACCTCAACAAAAGTTTTCAAAATTTTGTTTCTAGCTTAGTAATGATTGTACCTAAAGAAGTAGTATCATGGGCCCCACAAACCATGTTAAAATCTCATCCCACTATGCCAAAAACCAAAGGAATAGTGGACAACCATTGCCATAACTCTGCTCTTAATATAGGATTGTGATATGCATAAATATTAATTACCAACAAATATGTCATTCTTTGTATATAGTAAAGACAAAGCAACTCCACTTGGATAATCCAATATCCATTGTGGATTGAGTGAAGCTTTAATACAAGTGAACAGCCAAGGTCTCCACCCCCATAAAAACAATTCATCCCCCTATAATGAAGATTTTTGCTTGATTTATCACGCCTTTTATTCTTTTGCATCATACAAATATCAAGGTTACTAGAAAGCATCCATTTGCTGAAGGGTTGAAGATATACAATTGGTCATTGAGACCCTTGACATGGAAGGTGATAGTTTTCATAGGAGAGTGCTATGCACCACCTATGTCTCAACATTATCACTATGTATCTCATGCATATGCACTTCAAGTTGGAAAACTGGTGGGTTGAACTCCTCATAAGTGAGTTTAGATCTTTTAGTAGAGCCATGAAATTCCACAATGTTATCTATAGCAGATAAGGTCCCAAGAGAGGGTGTATCCTCCATATTGACTCATAATCACCTCACAATAGTTTTGTGAACTATACCCTAATGAAAATCCTCTTGTCTTGGAGGTTCCACAACTCGCTTACCTTTTTCAGCAGCTTTGGGATTAGCAAAAGTGGAGGCCATGGTATTACTAGTGGTGGGATTGAAAAATGGTCTAGGGTTAGAGGGGATTCTATAGCCTGTAGCTCTTGCATAAGCAGGTGAAGTATTGACATGTCTTACATTAGCACTAAGAGAGTTCCCTTTTTCTCCCCTAGCAATGTTTTTACCATAAATTTTCTCTTTGGGCACAAGATTCTTTCTACCAATATAAGAAGGGATTGGATTAGCTGCTTAGGTAACAATTGGACAATTTTTAGAGAAGTGCCCAAGATTACCATAGTGGAAACATGATCCAACTAGTTTCCCCCACTTAAGGTAAATAGCTAGTCTCCCTACAGTCTCCAACTTAAGTTTTAGGATTCCTAGAAACTTTTGATCTGTTTGCAACATAATGCATGCTTTGCTCATATTGGGAAAATGTATGGTAGGGGTCAATAGATCTTTACCAAGAGCTCAAATAATTCTCCAATACAAGGCCACAAGAAGGTAGGTAGATCAACAAATTCCGCCCAAACATGGCATTTTGTCACTAATTCACTCTTGATCATCTTAATGGGCTACCACAAGATAATGTGGACTATCTCTCCACACAGAACAATAGAAGAGGCCGATAGAAACACCAATTTATCCTTAGACTTGAAAAAAAAGATTTCAGATACTCGAAAACCGAGATAAAATATTTATCAACTACTAGGAGCTAAAACTCCTTATCAAGTTTAACAAAAATTCTAGGTATGTGGGGAAATTTTCCAGTAAAGAACATAACCATGTTACCATATACATAGGACGGTCGCGGTAAACTTTCCCTCCCTAGGAGGTTTTTTCCTATTTGCATTGTCTATATGCCCATCACTCTAGGCTAACGTATCTTTCCATTGTACACTAAGAAATGCTACTCTTTGCTATGTGCCTTGAGCTTCTTCATCTTCTCCAAGTTGTGTGTGTTTCCCAGCAACTCTATTTCCACCAATTGGTATGAGAGCAAGTTGAATCCTTCCGAGCATAATTGATAGCATTGCCAGTGCTGCATGCCTACTCACTTTCTCCAATTTGGGTGAGCTTTGGTGAGTGTCAACAGGTCAAAAACAACTTTGACATAGCTTGTAGAGACCGATCTGCTAAGAATTTTGATTGGGGCTCATTTTAGCCTCCTTTTACACTATAAACATAGTACTATGCAAGCAATTTTTTCCTTTCATGCAATGTTTTTGACAATGCTATTTTTTGCAAAACAAGTCTTTTAGAGTCTTCTTTGGGTTGTGCTATATAGCACATGTTAGTGCCCCTTCCTTTCTCCTCTTTTTGGCTAGTTTTCACATTAGGTACAGGTACTTTCCATGACTAACAACAATAAAGATGTGTTCAAGATGTTTATTGCTGAGGATAAGTTGGATGGGGACAATTACCAAATGTGGGTTTTCATGATGCAGCATGTTCTTGTGTCAAGGGGCATTTGGAATGCTGTATAGGGTAGTGATGTAAGTCTTGACTCTATGGATACATGCTCTATTGAGGATATTGCAAGTTTTGGTGGTAGGATTGCTGCTGCTAGAGCTATTTTGCCTATGGCTGAGTAGATGTATCGGATGTTAGAGATGCACAAGGTCATGCATTAATTACACTATCTATGAAATGCACTATTACTCCTCTCATTTTCTCAGATAAACAGGCTTGGGATATTCTAGCTGGTCTGTATGCAAATCGCAATCATGCTAAAGTTACATTGCTATGTAAAGATCTAGAGTCAAAGATTATGCATGATGAGGATGACATGGAAAATTTCCTTGCTGGTATCAAGGATATGAGAAACTCATTTATCTAGGTGAAGTCATTTTTGACACTTCCCTTGTGGAGACTGTTCTTGATGCATTGCCAGGTTCTTACCAGACTTTTGCTGGTACTTGGAGACTTATGACTCAAGAAAATCTTGAAGTTGTCAAGTTTGATGCATTACCCACATTGTTGTTGGAAGAGTCACTTTCAAGAAAGAACAGGACTAAACAATGCACAATAAAAATAAAGTGGTAACAACAATGTAGCCACTTCTCATGGCTTTTTTGCAAGTAGAAAATCACATGTTCCTAATGGTTTTATTGGTAGCACTTTGCCTAGGAATTCTGGTGAAAAGGGAAAACAGAATATACATTGTCATTATTGCAAGGCTAATGATCACTTAATTAAGCAATGTCCTAAATTGAAGGCAAAAGAGGCCAAGAAGAAAGACACTGGCTCCACTACAAGTGCATCTATTATAGAATCTTCTCTAAAAGGATATTGTGGTGATGATGATGTAGATGCAGTCTGAGAGTTTTCATTTAGTGTAGAGTGCACTTATGATCCTTCTCTCCATGATGCATGTATGTTAGGTGGTGCAGATTCACATTGTGGTACTTTGATAGTGGTGCTACAAAGCACATTACATCACATCGTGACTTGTTTACCTATCTCAAGGATGTCCCACATGGGAATACAATCACTTGTGCCACCAATGCCTCTTATTAGGTCCAGGGATTTTGAAAGATTGTGCTAACTAATGCAAATGGAAATGTGTTGATGCACTTTATGTACTTGGGATCAAAAGGGACATTCTGTCTATATCTACACTTTCTAGACTTGGTCTTGTTGAAATTTATGGATGACAAATTTTCATTTCATGATCTCAGATTTGGTGATGAAATTATTGCATCTAGCATTTTATGCCATGTGTTGTATCAACTCAATTTGTATGACAAGTGTGGGAAGAATTTCGCAAATGCAATTGTGGATTCAAAGGCTGTTTCAGATGCAAAACTTTGGCATGCACATTTTGGGCCTCTCAATTTTGCTAGTTTGCTGCGTTTGCAAAAATCTGATATGGTTTCTTCTTTGATGCCTCTTCAAGCACCTGTGAAGCATGTTTGTGAAGGTTGTATTTTGAGTAAGATGCAATGTTCAAAGTTTTTCATGAGATGTTGTGTTTATGGAAGATTCTATTCAGCCCTTGTTTTCATGTATTAGAGACAACAATATAAGCTCATAGGACATTTGTGACAGTTTGTTGCCTCCTTTCAGTTGTGAAAACTTGAATGTAAATTCCAATGAAGCAAATGTACAACATGTGGGGGTTTTAGAACATGCTACATATCAACCTATTTTTGAGGCCGGTGCATGCTTTGCAAGACAATCAAGGGATGCACCCTTGTCTAGTCGTACTTGTTCACATTCTTTCCATGCATCTTATGCATCAGATTGTTAACCTTTGGCTATTTCTAGATTATCTAATGTAGAAGAACCTCTATCTTTTGATGAAGCACAAAATTTTGAAAATTGGATCGCTGCCATGGAATCAAAAATATGATGCACTTGTAAAAAATGACACATGGGTTTTATGTGATTTGCCTCCTGGCAAAATGGCCATTTGTACAAAGTGGGTTTACAAGTTGAAATGTAAGTCGAATGGTGATATTGATCATTAAAAGGCTCGAATTGCTGTAAAAGGCTATGCACAACAAAAAAGACATATATTATGAAGAGACTTTTGCTCCCACTTGTCGTACTACTACTATGCATTTTCTAAGTGCATTGGCAGTTCATTTTGGTTGGATGTACATTAATCAAACATTGTTACTACTGCTTTCTTGAATAGTGACATATTTGAGGAAGTTTATGTAACGCAACCTTGCGGTTTTGTCATAAAAAGACAAGAAGACAAAGTGTGCAAATGTAAGAATTATTTGTGTGGGTTGAAGAAATCTCCTTGTGCTTGGTATGAGAAAGCTAAAACTTATTTGGCTAAAAAAGGCTTTTGTAATAGTCCAAAAAAAGCACTTTGTATGTAAAGCATGAGGGTGATGCACTTATGATTGTCATTCTTTATATTGATGATTTGCTGATCATTGGCCCAACTGAGACACATATTCCTGAATCTAAGGCTGATTTGAATGCTATTTTCAAGATGAAAATTTTGGGGCTATTGCATCATTACTTGGGCATATATCTTAAGTAGTGTGGTGGTGGTATTGCCTTATGTCAAACAAGCTACATAGATATATTGCTATGTAAGTTTGGACTTGAGGACTGCAAACCTATTGCTCCTCCCATGGAAATAGGTTTTAAATTGAGGCTTCATGATGCTGATTATCCTACAGAAGTCACTCTTTACCAAACTATTGCTGGATGACTTATTTATATATGCAACATGAGGCCTGATATTTAATTTGCAATCTCACAAGTCAACAAATGTATGTGTAGCGCAAGGTCTAAGCATTGGAAGGCTATCAAGATGATTTTTTTCTAAATTATGTGGCACTTTGCATCTTGGCTTGTTTTATCCCAAGGGGGGATCATTGCCACCAGATTTACATGCTTTTTTAGGCTTAGATTGGGTTGGTTGTTTTGACATACGACTGTCTACAAGTAGTTTTTGTCTCATGCTCGGTAGTTCATGCGTATCATGGTTGAGCAAGAAGCAGGCTACTGTGGCCACTTATAGTTCTGAGACTGAGTACATGGTAGTGTGTATGGCTCAGATGCCATATGGCTAAATCTGGATGTTGGAGAGGAAATTGCCAACATCATTTACTCTGACAATTAGAGCGCAATGGCAGTTTTGAGGAACCTTGTTTTTCATGCTCACACAAAGCACATTGAGGTTCATTATCACTATGTTAGGAAGAGACCCTCAACGGGAGAGATCATCTTGGCCTATGTGACAACACATGACAGCCTTGCAGGTCTGTTCACAAAGGCATTGCCTCGTGAAAAGTTTTAAGCTTTTTGCAAAGCTTTGGGTTTACTCCCCTTTGTGGATTGATCATGCACTAAGGGCATGAAACTTCCCTATACATCATGTGCAAGCTCTTGTTCACGACACCATTCTGAAGGGGCATTTGTTACCATATACATGTGGTAGTGATGTGTGTGAACACATTTAGGACCTTCGGGGCATTTTTTTTCACACTAGAACGTTTGTTCCCCCCTTGCATTGTATATACGTACACCCATCACTCTAGGGATAACTTATTTTTCCATTATGCACTAAAAAATACTACACTTTGCTGTGTGCCTTGAGCTTCTTCATCTTCTCCAAACTTACTTTGTGTCCAATGTGAGCTCTATTGCTTGCACTCTATTGAAGCCAAGGAAGTTGCAGGAGGAGAAAATGGCTCCCCATGGCTTCTTGCACAAATATTTTGAAGTTTAGGGAATTTCTTATGAGATGCCATTACTTAAGTGACAGAAAATAGTTTGTAGATGTCACTAAAATAACTGAAAAATTTGCAATGATTCAATTTGCAATGCCATTAGCGACGTCTGTAGGGAAGCTTTTATAATCTTGGTACTAAATTATTGGGAGTTTCATAAGAAACGCCCGCTAGTTTTTACAAGCATCACAACCACAAAAGGATTCTTCTGGTGAAGTTGTAAAAAATAAAATAGTCTTGGTAGATATTTGATGGCTAATAGCTATTGAGAAAGCTACCTGTATCTTTTGAAGAGGTACTACGAGCTATTAGTTCTAGCTATAATATCTGTTATATTATCGTCCTCAATTTTTTTCCTATAAATAAGTAGTACTATATGTATTGGACAACTATCACTACCTAATAGCTATTCGATAACTAACAACTATCACTACCTAATAGCTCATCAAATACTCATATGGTGAGATGCTAGTAGCTATAAGTTGCTAGTAGCTATTGAATGCATGTTAATAGCTATTAGGCTTCTATCTAATAACTATTAGTCATAGCCCCCTTAATTCTAAATAACTATATTACACCTAAAAGATAATACATATTTTTTACCTACTAGGTAGATAATGCATATGCTACATATCTATTTTCTATGTGGTAAGTATCCAATGGATCTCTGAGAGCCTTGTCATCAAAGCTAGAAATATTTGGTACATACCTAGTGGGGTAGCATTTTCTATATAGTGAGGCGGTCCCAGGAGGGAAACAAGAGCAGTGACCTCTAAACACTCCTCAAGGCTTCCATGCTACTCAATGGGACTGGGGCAACTACAAGCACACAAGACAATAGCAAAACCCACAGCCAATCCTAGATAAGATAGGGGCTTAGTTTTTGATACGAACTAGGACGCAAATAATATGTAGCCAAATATGCAAAGAGAGGAATGCAAAACTGTCACACAAACACACACCAAACACACTCCTTCACAACCATAGGGATTTGAAAGAAAGTGAGGTAGAGAGCACAAATCAACTTGAACAACTAGATCCTGGCCTAAAAGATTAGATTCATCTAAGGTTAGAAAAATTAAAGAGACAACACAAGACTTGTTATTTCCGTTATACCATTGTCTTAGGGTTATGGGAGCCCTCTCACTGTATCACCCTCTTACAATTAGGCCTAGGCAAAAAATTCAACAAGCCCCTTAAAATCACAAAGCATGAAAGGACACAAATAATCTTAAGGACAAGTTCACCTTATACAAGCCATTGAGCCAATTTTTTGAGCTGATTTTGGAGAGAAGAGTCCTAGCGTTGTACACAATTGCACCCCAAACTATCAATCTTATATATGAGCAAGTGGAAGCTACAAATGTGATGAAGAGTAGGGCATCACTTAATTCCTCTCAATAGCCTCAAAGCATCTCTATGCACATATGAGTATAATGTGATAGAGAGCTCTCAAAGCTTACAATGTCCTCACACAACTAGGGCTGGAGAGTGCTATGTTATGTGTGAAATGGATCCCCTTTACAAAGAAGAGAAGGGGTCTATTTATAGGTTTTTGGAAGCCTTGATTAGGAGTAATCCTAATCAATTTTATTAAGAGAAACACAGTGTCGTGCAGCTCCGCTTCCATGATGAAAAAAGAGCAAAGAAATGCAAGCTAAGCTTCTTTGAAGCCTACAAATTAATTGAGCAGTGCTAAGGGCTTGTTAACAGGCCAAGTTTAATGCTAAATGTATGCCAGATGCGGCTTTAAGGGGCCATAACTTATTTTTTATTCTAAAAGTGGCTATGTTTGAGGTGACTAAAAATGAAAGTCTATGGGATATAACTGTAATGCTCGAGGTGCTCTACGACCCAATTCATCAATTAGAGCTATGGTGAGGAAGTTATGTCAGCTTGAAGTTTGAGTCGATGCAAATTCATACTGGGCTGGGCAACTACAACTAAGGGGACATAAATGAAGTGAATGCATGGGCATGAAGTGAATGCATGGGCATGAAGTGGTCATTTTTTGGAGCACATTGGTCTTTTTAGATCAGCAACAATCAAAGATCTGGGTGCCAAGTTATTACCTATTTAAGTTTCCCTGGGGTCCAGTTCTGTGCCAGGTCTGTCGCCTCGATCAGTGTGCCATCTGGGAATTTTATAGCCTCATCAAGGTTTGTAAGCGTTCTATGCATCATGAGAAGTCTATAGTAATCTACGGCTCTTAAGATAGAGTTCGGGTTGATGAGATAATATGGCTTGAGGCTGGTTTTCAATTGCTGGCACTACTAAGATGTATAATTTTTGGCATCATCCGAGAAGCTGATACAAACAACCGCGTGCGAAGGGAATGCCTTTCGGCAAATGCTATCACCTATACGTGCATCTTAAAAGCATGTGGCATTATCCGAGATGATGATATGGGCAATAGAATTCATGACAATATTGTCATTTAAGGACAAATGTTGTACCATTGAATGCTTTGGCCAAAATGTATACCCAATGCCATTGAATGTGCCTGGCCAAAATGTATACCAAATGTTGTGCTTAGCCATGCTTTGCCCAATGTATGTCAAATGTGGTGCCCTTACAAAAGCACATAAAGTTCTTGATGAGATTTCAATTCAAAACATCATCTATTGGAACACATTGATTGGTGGATATGCCCATTATGGTTGTGGCAAGGAAGCTTTGTCTTTGTTAACCGAATGCAAAGGGAAGGCCTTTCATGAAATGAATTTGCCTATGCTTGCATTATGAAGACATGTGGCTATCTGGGAGACACTCAGATGGGCAAAAGATCTCACAAGATATCATGTCAAGGGCTATTGACGTTATGCTTGGGATCACCTTGGATAACATTTAACCAAATCTGGGAGGCCATCCAAGGACCAAAGTTAAAGGCCACCCAAAGGCAACCAAATGAGGGCCGCCGTTTTTTTTTAATAATGTGAGAGGGGGAGGAAAAATCATGGCGATGGGCATCGACTAGCAAGAAATGCAGGCTGAGAGGGGAAATGAGCTCGTGGCAGGCACTCTGGTGCTTGGATGGCGATGCACATGATGACAAAATTGCTCAGCATGCCATGGCGGCGGGCGCCTTGGTTCGGCATCTGTCCCAATGATTTTGCGCTACTCCAATCGAGTCACTGCCATGTCATCAAATAAGCTTCCCACCTAGCAACGACGGTGCCGTCCTTGCTTAGCGGGAAGAGGGGGTCTAATAAAAAAGCATGCGGTGTGGAAGAAAAAGGTAACTAGCAGGGGGGATAAGGTGTAGAAGAGGAGCGAAGGAGAGTAGGAGGAGAAGAAAGAGGAGCTCGGGCTATCTCGGGGAGTTTGAGCTCAACAAGGAGGGTTAGAAGAGGAACGAAGGGAGGGAGCCCTGGAGGTGAAGAAGGAAGAACTTCGACAAATATCTCTCTCTCAAGACCTTGGAGGGAAGGAGGCAAGGGAGGAAGGATAACAGGGAAGAATCAATAATCTCTCTTTTGGTCTCTCTCAATCAAGAAAAGCATGAGGGAGAATCTCTCTCTCTCTCTCTCTCTCTCTCTCTCTCTCTCTCTTTCTCTCTCTCTCTCTCTCTCTCTCTCTCTCTCCTCTCTCTCTCTCCTCTCTCTCTCTCTCTCTCGGCAAGCATAACAAAGCTAGGCAAGATCTCGCTCTTGCCCTCAGTCTTGATTGAAGCAAGCAAAGTTCAATAAGCTCAGCAAGGGACCAAGGGCATAAAGGAGTGAGGAGGATGCAGGAAAATCAAGGTGGCTATCTCATTCTCAAAGAGGACCATGGACAAATTAAGAAGCTCTCTCGACCTTGAAGATTTCAAACAAGCACGATTGCTTTTGACTTTGGTGGATAAGGAAGTAATAACGCCGTGTCAGCATGAGGGTAAAAAACAAAGGAAAGAGGTTTTTATGGAAAGAGGAGCAGTAACGCAAGAAGAAGAGAGTAAAACCTCTCTCTACCGTATTTGGGAGATAGAAGGGCATCATGCAAGGAATTTTTGCCAGATACTTCCTTCATGATTAGCTTCAAAAATCTCTAATGGTAGGCATAAGTGGGAAATTTGCAGTCTTGGTCAAATTAGGGAGCATTAAACTTTCTTAACTCTACGAGTGCTATTAGCAACAAACATTTGTAATGTAATTCCACCTCCGCTAATCATTAGCAGCTCAAAACATTCCAGTTGTCAATCTTAAGCATTTAAGGTGTCGTTAGAGTCTTTTGCTTTGTGTCGTGGATCTTATCTCTCGTATTTCTCACAATGAGCAACCCGGTGCTAACACGACTCACTTTGCGAGCCCATTATACCCGACGTCTTTGGTGAATCCGACTCAAAATTGAGCCGGGGTGGAAAATTTTGTAGAGAAAGATGACTACACCACAAGAGGCGGCAATGCAATAGATGATGCAGCAATTTTCTACCTACATGTAGCAGCAACAACAGACTGCACAACAACAATTTAACTTGCATGAGTGGTTATAAGAGAAAGTTCTGTTGGAGCTATATATGGCTCACTCTACCCAACTTGGTCTCACCTATATATTTGTATCTTGTCCTCAATATGAATCAGTCTTTGGGAGCGTATATGGTGTGTCTCTTGTCTCGTCTCTCTCTCTTTCTCTCTACATCTCAACATGGTATCAGAGCAGAAAGAATATACCGACGAGATTCTTTATCACGTCGTTGCCAATCCGTATAGGAAACATTCCAATCTTCAAATATAGGTCCTTCAGTGATAAGCACGTGATCATTATCCGTATCAACAGCCTGAGGCGGACAAACACGATTTCCAAGAACAACATCCGAGAGTTCATCGCCTTCAAGAATTAACAACATCTTTGCTTTCCAGCCTGGAAAACCTTGACCTTGGAAAGGAGGAACAGAACGCTGGCCAGAAGGAAAGCCGTTGACGAGAATATTCATAGCCATATCTTGTTGTGAGAAGACGTATAAGATAAGATCGCAGAATTTGCACACCATATATGGTGAAGGCCGCAATTGAGAATGAGAGACATATGAATGCGGTCTGTCAACGATAAACGTAAGAAGGATGCTCAAGGAACGTCCAAAGATGTGAGAGACGTCACCCAAAAAAAGGCAGGGTAAAGGAGACGTTAATAATAAACGAGTCCTCAAAATAGAGTGGCGTGAGACGCAAGATTGACGACCACAATACGAATAGCAAAAAGCTAAATCTTCTCGAAAAAGTTAACGCCAAAATAAGAAAAACGATCGCGGACGCTTCACGAAGAAGTAGGACGAAGAAAGCTGCGTCAAGCTCAATTGCAGTAAAAACAACATAACTTTTGCTGCGAACTCCGATTGACGCAAACCTAGAACTCAAATCGAAGAGCTCGAGGAGACAAACAAGTTTTGGATGAAAAGTGCCATTGCACTACGATCCATTGTGCTTTTTCCGTTTCTCCAAATTTTGAGCAGAACAGCAAGAAAAATTGAGATGAAGTTCAGGGTGTCATCAACAAGAAAACGTAATCAACGATTAGATTGATTAGCAATAAACGCCACACAAAACACTAATCATATTCTTCTTAACACAAAACAACCACAGTTAATAATAATCAATGCTCAAAAATAAAATTTTGTACCAATTTTTAAATCTTACATGCAAATCGCATACACATACTGCTTTGACACCATGAATTGAGACAACGTTGCATTGTAGTTTCTACGACTGAGTCAGAATATGTTGCGGCATCACTTGCAGCTCGTGAGTTGATTTGGCTTTGACAAATGTTGGTTGATATTGGTCACTCTCCTCTTTCTAGCACACCCTTGCGGTGTGACAACCAAAGTGCTATTAGTCTTGCAAAAGACTATGTTCAACATAATAAGTCAAAGCACATTGCTGTCCATTATCATTATGTCAGGTATGAAGTACGCAAAGAAATCATTATGGTTGAACACTGTCGAAGTGACCAGATGATTGCAGACATTTTGACCAAAGGCCTCAACGAGTCATGTTTCATCCTCTTGCGCTCGGAGCTTGGATTTGCTTCGACCTCACTCTTTCTAGATTAGCTTCTTTGCTATTGTAATAGCTTTGTACATATGACATTGTAATCTTTTAGGTACCATGCACTATGCACACTCCACATTTGCACATTGTGATCTCTAAGTCACTTGAATATTTGTACATAGATGCACAATTCACTTTCACATCATCATCGCTGGTTCATATTTTCACATTGTATAGGGGCTTGGGTTTTTCCCTTAAACTCCCCAAGGGTTTTTTCATCCAAAGCTAGAGACCTTTGTTTGAGTGGGGGTGTTGGAGCTATATATGGCTCACTCTACCCAACTTGGTCTCACCTATATATTTGTATCTTGTCCTCAATATGAATCAGTCTTTGGGAGCATATATGGTGTGTCTCTTGTCTCGTCACCTGAATTTACAATGAGAGTGCTATTCTTTCCTTCTTTTTTTTTGTACATTTTTGGTGGTAGGTGGAAGTTGTGAAGAAGTTTGTGCTTCTGTAGAAGAACTACATGAAGATCAAGAAGCTTCATTTGTTTTTTCTATGTTGTGTATCTGTGCACATATTACATGTATTCTATGTTGAGAAGATTGTATAATATATATGTGGGTTTAATCTTGATTTAATATATTTTGTGTGAATCAAATTTGAGGCGTTGTACAGACCCTCTCCAAAATCATTATGTCTATGTATTTTTGTAACATTGATATGATTTATATCTTGTGCTCGTTGAGTAGATCTTGGGTGTGCACGGTCACTGGTTAGCAAATTGGTGAGAGATTAGCACCATTGTTGTTTAAATTGTGAGACTGAGTGACTCATATAGTAGGTTATGTATATGTGTCTGTAGAGTTTCTCTCTCTTACTAGTTTCTTCATTAGCATCTTTACCTTCTCATGAGCACAGGCTCTTCTCACACCATTCATGGTTCCATGCCCTCATGCCCTTACTAGGTTGTTATCCTTTGGATGGACATTATGTCGACACTATGCTACAACTACTAAACAAGGACTTTACTATGTAGGCTACAATACCACCTTGAGATTAAAAAGGTAAAAGTCTTCTGAATTCTTCCTCATGGGGGTTTCACCTTGTAATTATCTAAGTGACTTCATGTATGCTCAAGCGCTCCGACAAATCCAAAGGGAAAAGGGTGTTAAGATTCATGTGACTTCATGTATGGTCACAGGATTCGACAAAGCAGAAGGGCAAAGCGTGTTTGAGAGGTGACCATTGGTGGACATGTGCTTGATAGGGCTATGGAACAACTACCAGGCTTCACCTATACAAGTGTTCAATTTGCTCAGACACACAAGAAAATTTCAATATGCTCAGATAGACAAGAAAAATTCAATATTCTTTGACAGACTGACGGTTTGATAGGTGCTACTACTCCCATCAAGCCGATTAGATCCCTTCTTCATCAAAGATGAAGATAGACACTTTGCAAAGCATTTTGGATCACCTTCCTCTTTCCATTTAGCTTAGAAAATCCAAGGGAATGATTTCTACCCCAAAAGAACAAAGAACAAGCTAGTCATGGAGACACGTCTCTTCAAAAACCCACTCTTCCAAAGTTTGGCCAAAAAAGCACTAAGAAAACTACGTAAAGGCATAGAACCAAAGAGTTATAAAGCTTGGGGTGCCTTTTGTCTAAACATACAAACAACGGTTAAAACAATAGGCCTAAGAATGAATAAGGTTTGCAAGGAAAACAAAAAACAAGCTAAAGAGATAGTAGGAATGCTGACAACAAAAAAGGTGAGGGATGCCTCCAAAGGAAAACAAAGGAGGTGACTCCAAGAAAAAGCAGATATGGCAGCACACCAATTGGAGGAGGTAGAGGAAGACAAGACTTTTATCAAGAGGAGATATCTAGATCCAATGTGAGGCTATCAATGAAGCACATTTCTTCAAATCACTCAGCGTTAAAAAACATCAAGAAACAATAAACACAATCATGTGGACAATAGTGCAAGAACTCGATGATATAGATAAACTAATTCTCAATAGCTCGAGTCAAATTAAAGGACAACCAAAAGCTTAGTCAAAAGTTTTAGAAGAATCAAGAGACGTACTCCTCAAATGAATAATAAGACCCGTAGAAGCTAGTAGACTTAATAGAGAAGACCTTAAACAAAGACAAATGCTGGTTGGCGGTGCATTGACTTGGCAAGGAGAAGTCTCCAAGAAGAGATGGAATGAAAACCAAGTTACTTATATTACTTGTTTGGCCAACAAAGCCCTAGTAAAAGGGATATTGGATACAAGCGTAAAACGAAGTCTCAATAAATCTATCCCAAAGCTTTTTCTTTATCACAATATGTGAAACATTGGTGACCCCTGACAATGATGATAGTAGTATAAAAAACTATTGCTAATGCTATCACCCTTAGGATTTCTTCAATCTTCAATAAACCTATCACCCACCGATAGAATGGCTTTATCAACAGAAGATCAATTTATAATAACATTCTGGCACAAATGGTTGGCATCGAGTACACAATATTCATCGATCAAGAATGTATCCTCTTACAATTTTACCTAGACAAAGCATACGACTAGATCCTTTGGTCATGTATAAAAGACTTCATGAAAGCGTTGGGTTTTGGTTCTCGGCTCTCTCAAATCATACACACCCTAGGAGTAGGCAACCACTCACAATTGTTTAATATTACAATTGTGGATGTCTTTGAAATTAAAAGACCAATCAAACAAGTCTATCCATTATCCCCACTGTTATTCGCAATTGGATTTCTCATTCGGACAAAGGTGGCATCTATACCTTTCAATGTAGCTTGCCACATTGCATTAAACCATACCATTTAAATGCTAATCATACCATTTGAGTGCTTTGAAGCTTTGGGTTGTAGGTTCTGGTTGAGGTTGTGTGCCACGCATAGCATTTTGTGACCGTTAACTTCTCAAGTTGTAGTTCAGACAAGGCTTCTATGCAAATGCATCATTAATTACGTTTTCCATCCATGCTTGCTCAATATGCAATTATCGTGGAAAGCCTTCCAAACCTTCATTTCCCTTGGGTTCTTTGTCTGTACCTAGAATGCAAAGTAGTTGTCTCCTTTTTGTAAAAGTTAGTAATGCATAAGTATCCCCTTCAACCTTCAAACTACCACCAAAGGTGGTTGAGTGGGAGAGACAGAACGGTTTGGACCACTATGACTTTGTATCTACTTCTTTTTAAGTTCTTGTTGTGGAAGGTAGTACCGTCGCCGGAGGCGGTAGGAATCCCACTTGTTTCTATGGAGAAGAACACAAAATAATATTCTTTTACAATATTCTAGATTTCACAACCTCTAGCCTTCACGTAAATCACTCCATTTTAATTTGACTTTTATAACCTACATGGCCCTTTATTCGAAGAAATATATTTCCTAGGGTAATCCCTTTTATATCCTTTGCCAAGCTCTGGCATGGTTTAAGATAATGGTGAAGGGATCTTAGCCATCATGTCTACTTTGGGTTTTCACAGAAGAGTAATGATCCTAGCTTGCTAGCACAAATGAACTATTTTCATCTCTTGGCTTTTCAAACTTGTCATTCTACATATGTTAGGTAATTTTTGCCATTCTATGCCTCTCTACATTGATGTGTATATCTTGGCCATTCCTAGGGATGGTGAGACACAGAGACAAATGAATCATTGATAGAAATGCTCCATTTGGATTCTGGGAGTAGTTGTTGAGCTCCCCCTTGCCATCCCCTAACTAGGGGTTGGTCCATTGTGGCTCTACTTCTAGAGAAGAGGAAGGACCTAAACTATAGAGAGAGAATATAGTGACTTGCATGTGTGCTCATTGCTTCAGCATGAACAAACCACAGCCCTAAAAAATGTGTTTTCATTTTGCACCTCCAATCACTACTAACAGGGGCTTTAACGTTGCATTGCTTTAGTAGCACTATCAGTTAGCCAATCACTATTGACAAGGGCTTTAACATTCCATTGCTTTAGTAGCACTATCAACCCTAGGGGAAAGTTCTCCCCTAGACAACCATGTTTCCTCTTGAAGATGCAAGCCAGATGTTCTAGTAAAAATTTTCATAATTGGCAAGATCTTTGAAGTAATTCCTTGTATTTTTTACTGGTTTTTTTTTTCCTTTTTCTTCGGTTTCAAACCCGCTAATCTAGATTTGAGGCAACCGCAGTGGTTCATAGTAGTAGTTCGGAGTGATATTGATAATGCATGCGTTGGCCGAGGGGGCAGTTAAGTGGTCTTCCGCCTTGATGTTGAATATAGACAATATAGCTAGCTACCAGTGTGCCGTACGAGCGTTGAAAGGGACCTCTCACTGTTTGGGCGTACTTTCAAAGAGCGAGAGCCGCCAGGCTCCAGCGGCCATACAAGATCTTTTGACCAATTGGCAAGGCATATTCACTCCGCGGACCACACAGTCTTCTACAGGACAACAGTCTACGACGGTAGCTCTAAGCTAGCCCGCAGTTGCAGAGAGACAGAGAGAGGTACGGAAGAGCTTACCTGAGGTTGCATGGGGTCGCAACGCGTGGCATCCTGGAGTTGCGTCGTACTCCCCTCGTCGGCTGTATCAGAAGGGATTCATGCCTCAAAATCTATTTCTTCAGAATGAATCGCGACTACTGCGACTACTAGGCCAACTTTCTCAACCTTGATCTTTGTATTGAGATGGAGTGATTCTTATTATTCCATGGCTCAATTAGGTCTCCCCAATCTCAGAAAAAAATAAAAATTCTTTCAAAACATTTGAAGTGCATAAGTGAAGGGTGAGTTTAGTAAATGTAAAGACACATGAAGGTGCAAAGTCAAAAGACTAATGAAGGTGGAGAAAATGGAAAATTGGGGTCATTAAGTGGGTTGCAAAAGCAGAAGGGTAAGTAGGGGGTACTCAATTGGAGAAAACAAAAAATTGGGTTCATTAATTGGGTTGCAAAAGTCAAAGGGTAATTATGATAGTAAGCTAAAGGTGAATGGTGATGGGGGCCTATAGCACGCATGGAGGAGGCAGATGACAAGAATGGAGCAAGTGGGCCAGCTACACATCGAGGAGGCAAGCGCGACCGTGAGCAGGTGGTGTCTTTCTCGCCACCTTCCTCTAAGTAGGGTTAACACGTCGCTTTTCGCCTTATAAATCCAAGGGGACCAATGAGACATCGAGTTGTGAAAGTATCTAGTTACCTCTCTCCATTCCAAGGCCTCCGCTGCTCTCGTGCACTTTTGAGTCAGCTCGCCAGTTGAGCCCCCAAGCTTCAAGTTAGACCATCGAGGGGCAAGCAACTTGTTGTGCAGATCTAGCTCTTTCCATTGGCCACTTTGCGAGCATAGTTTTGCATTGTCCGTCACGGTCGTTGTCATAAGAGCCTAGGCTTGATCTTGCTTCTTGATTGCAACCACAAACTTGGCACATTGGGCCTCCACGTGAGTACTAGGGTTTAGAATTCTAAGACCCCCTTGCTCCACCGGTCTCGCTATCGCCTCCCAAGTTGCCCATTGCCAAGGCCGATTGTTGTTTTTCCAGAGGAATCATTTCACCGGTTTTAAGGACTCCTTTCAATTGCATTTGGCTATCTTAAGCAGTGGGCCATTAAATGATGTATATAGGAGAAGCATAAACGAATTGATCACTTTCAACCTGCTCGTGAAGGGAAAGCACATACTTCTATCTATGAAATTTTCTCCTTATCTTATCCAACACCTATGAGAATCTTTGCTTGGGGTTATCTCCCCCAGAGGGAGTCCCAGGTGCCTAAAAACGTCCCTGGACACAATCTCCCCGGACCACATGCCCGAGGGTTCACCGTACATAGTATGTAACCTATCACGTGAGTTCAACAGAAGGGTATTTAAATCCCTTAAACCTTACAGAAATAAATTTACATAAGGATATGTCTTTTACAAATCTCAAAAAATTTACAGAACTTAAAAGAAAAGGATTCATTATATTTTCTATAAAATTCACAGTATAGGGATTTCAAAAAAAAGAGCCCGGACGCATGTGATATAATGGTCTTAAATATCGTGAACCCCCTGGGACCACATGGCCGGATTGAACGAGTCATCTTCTGAGACAGAGATCAATCTAAATTTTTCAATATTTCACTTTGACCCTGACGTAATGGCATTTGTTTGCAAAATCTCTACAGCCTTCCCGATCACTTTAGGACAAGATCTTTCCTCTTGTAGCATTGTCTTTGATCATTGTCGTCAAGGGATCAGATCCAATGTGAAAACAAAAGAGGAGCTAGTGGATGCTCATTATTAAATAAGAGCTCAGATTGGCTACCAACACCCAATGTGCTAACCAACCGACACTTCCGTGGCCCAAAGCCCAGTGATTCATGACCTCTTTGATAAAAGACCATGTGATCCTATCATACACTTTATCTAAATCCAATTGAAGTAATACACACTTTTGCTTATTGAATGATGAAAACTCTATGCCGACCATTCCTACCAGGATGTTGTCGTAGATTGATCTTCCTTTTATAAATATCCATGTTGGTGGTTGATGATGATCTTGTCCAATAGGGGAGAGAGCATGAGAGCAACAATTTTGGTGATTATTTTGTATGCCACTACATCAAACAAGTTTCCTTTCAAAACATCTTAAGTGCATAAGTGAAGGGTGAGTTTAGGAACTGAAAAGACCCATGGAAATGGTCAAGTATACATTGATACATATATGTTTTTTTTTTGCTTACTTTTTATTTAGCATTTTCTTCTCTTTAGAATGTGTCCTTGCACTATATAGGTAGCAAATATATATTTTTTGAAGCCATTAGGAGAGCGAGTAGGTAATATTCATGCGACAATTAAGTAACATACATCAGATGCTTATGCCAACCTTTATAGAAAGCTTGAGATAATCATAACTATCCTTGCTTAGTTGGCCTTGTCATAGTAATTGATGTGTGTATCAGTGATAGTAGTTAATGCGTAATTAGGATACTATGGATAAATTGTTTGATAATTTGTTTTTGAACAAAAGAGAAAAACCAAAATAAACATAGAAGAGTAATGCCTTCGCTTGAACAAGTTTGTAAAGGATACACCAATTAGACTTTTTGTACTAAGAAAATTTGAAAAGGATATCAAAATCGTAGATAGTGCACAATCTATGTGATTGCCATATGCATGCCATATAGGGGTATGGTGGAGAGTAGGCAACGTGTCTCTTTGAAACTTATAAGAAACAAAAGTCATGCCCTAGCCCATAGTCCACTTCCTACTACATATTCATGGTATTCAAGAACAAGATAACAAACTTGAATTGATCGACGATAATTTGGTATGCAAGTTCATGAATGTTGGAATTAGGGTTGCAGGAAAACACACACTGCATCTTGCAAAAGACGAAGGAATCTCAAGGCACACCACAAAGAGTGTATTACTTAGTGTGCAATGGAAAGATTAGTTAGCCCTAGAGTGATGGGCATATATATAATGCTCGGGGGAAAAAAACATCCTAGTGAGGAAAAAATGCGCAGAAAGTCCTAAGTGTGTTCACACACATCACTACCACATGTATATGGTAACAAATCCCCTGGGAGTGATGTGGTGAATGAGAGCTCGCACATAGAGTATAGAGAAGTGCCATGCCCTGAGGACATGATCAGCCCACAAAGGGGAGTAAGCTCAAAGCTTTGCAAAAAGCTTTAAACTTCTCACGAGACAAGGTGTTTGTGAAAATATCTGCAAGATTGTCTTTTGTTGGCACAGAATCCAAGTTGATTTCTCTTGATAAGAGCCTCTCCCTGACATAATGGTAATGCACCTCAATGTGATTTGTGTGAACATGAAAAATTGGGTTCCTCGCAATTGCCAATGGGCTCTGATTGTCAGTGTAGATAGTCAGTATAAGAGGAAAAATCCAGAACCACTATCATTGTCGCGGATTAACAAAGGAAAATAGAAAGAGAAAATATTGTGTGTGCGGCAATAGCAGCGGCAAAGGATGAGGTAGTGGTTGAATAGTAATATAGCAATAATAGATGTGGGAATATACCCGCGACTATTACCATGTGCATTGACCCAACTATTATCGTCGCTATTACCGCTAAACGCCTATTCAAAAATGAAGGTGCTCATTTGGACACCGAATTTTGGGTGGCCCAAATGAGCACCTTTATTTTTGACCTGCATAAAACATATGAAACATCAACTGTTTTTGGAAAGAGTATAAAGAGAAAACAAGAAATTCAAATTGAATATATTGCACCTTGACAACTTCATGTGCTGAAGATGAGATTTATAAATAAGTAACAAATAAATTGAAAATAGTTGTATATACATTGTGCCACATTGGGACTTTATGAGAGGTTAGACAAATAATTTTCTATTTAATCCTCCTCCTCATCATCGTCGTCTGATGTGATGCATATTACATATATGTGTAGTCATTTGAAAAGGCACCTGGAGATATGAGCTACTGTATACTGGCTATGAGACCTTTTGTACATAAACCCTTCCTTTTTTATATGAGTGATAACATATGTTGTAAATATATTGAATGTACATTATAGTCTATAGAGTGTGAGTCTCTCTCTCTCTCTCTCTCTCTCTCTCTCTCTCTCTCTCTCTCTCTATTGTGTGCAACCATGGTTGTTCCAAGCTTCAAACCACCTTGAGCTCAGTGTATCAATCCACCCATCCAATCCTAACAACTGGTATCAGAGCTTTGGCACCAACCACTTGTTTCCTTGCGTGTGAGACGACCACAACCAAACTTGAGAGTCAAAGTGCAAGGAAGAGAAGCAGCAAAAATGAGAGCTTCATTTTACAGCTTGGGAGAGAAAGTGGTGGTGATCTAAAGGCTGGGAAGCTCAGCCTAGAAGATTTTCATAATTAGCAATCATTGTCGAAGATGTGGAGCACTATAAAGGGTAGATAGCAATGCTCGGTTCTACCTCACCATTGACCTCTATCGAGGGGATACCACAGTAGCTTCAATTAGTGCCACATGGCAACTACAACCAACAAGATGGGTGTCATAACAATTAGTAAGAGAAAGCGCAGACACAGGTTTCCATAGCAGCTCGGCAACACATACACACACACATGGAGCTCAGTAATTCATTGGCCACATCCACGTGTAATACAGTTGATGGCATCCTTGATGGCATTGATAGCCCCATGAACACGCCAGTCATTTGGTCCCTTGCAGCCACGGAAACGTTTTTCACATAGCAAACAGCAGCACCAAGCCTCTTTAATTGCATACTGCAGCACCAATGTGTGGTGTAGAGTGTACCACACACACACACACGCAATCGTACAATCCAAGGCCCCTCTCATTCGTGCCTACTACTCTCGGCTACCCTTCCAATCCCGCATTCCAGCACAAGAGTCATCATCACTTGCTGCACGTTTTGGCATTTACGGGCCCCACCGCCTGCAGTCAGAACTTTTTGCAGAGAATTGAAACTCAAATTTTTAAGTTGTCATTCACACACACACACACACACACCCTGTCTCATGGCCATATTGAAAATGTGTTCCCACACATGTGATGGCCATATCCAAAGCTCTTCTATATTCCCGCACATTTGTCAATTTGATCTTCATAAGATCACATCTCTTTGTTTTAGCGGCCATCCCCAAGAGCTTCTACAAGGTAAAATCCAAAGCCTCTCAAGAAAACCCTATCTAGAGGGACTTCTCCACCCTCACTGAATCCGAGAACCAAAGAGAAAAAGGTGTTTTCCTCCTCCATAGAGGCTTCTCCCGAGATAGGTGCTCTCTCAAAACTAAAACAAATTCTAAGCGTGACTTTCAAGGGCATTGCTTTCGTGTGAAGAGGTGCTTCATGATTCTTATTCATGAAGAGTGACTTCATGAAGCATAGTTATTAAGCTCGCACTTGCACTATTTTGTAAACTGGGCAAGACACTGCCATAGAGAGAGTCTCTCTGTTGGTAAAACCAAGTCCCTGGCATCTTCCACGACCGCTTGCACCATGGAAGAGAAAGGAATCATAAAATTTAATGGGGATGGTTTCCGTACTTGGCAAACTAAGCGGGATACTTAATGAAGAAAACGTTATGGGTGTAGTAAAAACATCTCTCAGTGATGACAAAGGCACACAAACTAGGGCTTCTACTGCACCAAATCAAGAAAATGATGAACAAGCACTTGGCATCATAATTACTACACTCCATGATAATTATATACATTTTATATATGAGTGCACATATGCATATGAGGCCTGGCAAGTTATATAGGAGAATTTTGGAGCTAAAGCAAAATGAAGTAAAGTTAGCTTGAAAAGGAAACTTTACAAACTCACTATGATCGAGGGGGAAGACATAGCTAGTTTGGTCAATAGGCTTAAAAGCGTGATTACACAATTGACCTACATCCAATGCGAAGTAGAAGAAGGCGACAAAGTTGTAGTCCTCCTTAGTGCACTTCCCTCCAACTACGACCATATAGTCACTATTCTTGAATAAAAGGAGCCAACTCGATCACTTCAAGATGTGGTAAGCTCGTTGTAGGCAGAGGAAAAGAAGCAGAAAATTTCATTTACACCGACAAACGGAGCTTTTGTATCAAAGGCAGGTGAGTTGTCCATAGATTTCATATCATCTTCCAATGTTCGAAAGTGCTACGAGTGTGGTAAAATGGGACGTATAGCTAAGGTCTGCTATATTAATAAATTTTGTAGCAATTGCAAAAAGAAGGGACATTCTCCTTCTAAGTGCTATTCAAAAGATCAAGGTAGCACCAACAACAGTAATAACAAAGCCAAAAATCCAGCAAGAGGAGCAGCTCATGTAGTCAATGAAGAAGAATCTGAGGACGAAGGGGAAGTTAATTTTGTTACATATGTACTTTGAAGATCCGTTTCTACTTTCTCTAGTTCAAGGGAGGTATTATCATCATGCTGTGTGGATAGTTCATGTCATCTTGTGTGAATAGTTATTGTCATCCTGTGTGGATAGTGTCATCCTGTGTGGATAATTGGGTCTTTAGTATGTACTATATGCCCAAGGGGAGGACACTATCCACACTACCTTGTGTGGATAACTTGGTCTTCAATATGTACTAGATGCCCAACAGGAGGACACTGTCCACACTATTCTGTGTGGATAGTGTCATCCTGTGTGGATAATTGGGACTTCAGTATGTACTAGATGCCCAAGGGGAGGATTGAAAGGTGGGCATGGGAGCTCCTTTGATACCTAGTTCAAGTTTTGATGTGACACATATTACATATATGTGTGTAGTCATTTGAAAAGGCACCTGGAGATATGAGTTGTCGGGTGCTAGCTATGAGACCTTTTGTACATAAACCCTTCCTTTTGTATATGAATGAGCTCTAAATATATTGAATATATGTACATTATATTCTATAGAGTGTGGATCTCTCTCTCTCTCTCTCTCTCTCTCTCTCTCTCTCTCTCTCTCTCTCTCTCTCTCTCTCTCTCTCTCTCTACTATGTGCAACCATGGTTGTCCCAAGCTTCAAACCACCTTGAGCTCATTGTATCAATCCACCCTTCCAATCCTAACATCGTCCACATGCACGTATGTTTGATCACCCTGACTCTACATTAACCGAAACCAAATCAAACAATTATCAACAGCTTAAAACAATAATAGATACAATATTATTTATTTATACTTACCGCTTGTAGTGATCCAACCGTTTCATCGTATTGCTCGCAAGAGATGTGGTTGTTCTCCAATCAAAGAGGTAGAAACCTATTGATAGCCAATTTTTGGCTCTCCATATTTTCCATAGTGAGTCACTCCACCCAACAAAATCACCTTAATACCATGGCTATCTTCACTCTTATATTGTATTTAGGCATGTGTGCATTAGAGTATTTTTTCTCTAAAATTTTATCTAGACAACCTTTTGGCGAGGTGAGCAAAAAAATATAAATAAAAAAGTATTATGGTCTATTTTTGTGTAAATAGTACACCTCCTATAAGGGCCTAAACCTAATTTCTTTATTTCTATATTTTATAATTTTTGGTATTTTTGTAAATATTTACATCTAAGTGTGTGCATTAGGAAAATTTTGAACTCATTTTTGGGCCTTTTAAGAGTGCCACATCATCAAAGTTGTACAAAAGAAAGCAACTCGGTAGACCCCTCTAAATATTTCTTAGAACCCCATGATATGACCTATCATTGGAAAGTTCTTGAAAAATGGATTCTAAAGAGCCAAGGTCCGAAAAGTTTGGATGACTTCTATGAAAGTTATGCCATTTTTTTTTCAATCAGCCAGGTTTTGTTACCGTTACGGTAATCTAAAATCACCTTTTTCTAGATCTACATGAAGGCAATGTCCGATACATGCATGCTATATATCAATAGATACAATTTGAAGAGTAGATTCTAAATATCCAACCTCCGACAAGTTTGGATCTTATTTGCAAGAAATTTACCAATCCCCACTTTTTGAAAGCTATGCCACATCAACAATTCTTACAAGGCCCATTTTTGAGTCCAAACTTTTCCTAATGTTTACATTAGACCTATGTTTGCCCCTTTTCATCCTCTTACACCATAAAGTATATTTTTTCTCTAAAAATTTATTTAGCTAATCTTTTGGCTAGGTGAGCAAAAATATATAACTAAATAATTATTATGGTCCATTTTTGCGTAAATAATACACCTGCTATAAGGGCCTAAACCTAAGTGTTTTATTTCTATTTTTTATAGCTTTTTGTATTTTGTGATTATTTACATCTAAGTGTCTATTTACATTAGACATGTGTATGCCTCTTTTCATCCTCTCGCACCATAAAGTATATATTTTTTCCAATGTGTGTATCCTCTAATCTCATAATATTTTGTTGCTTTACAAGTGTGACCCACATTTCTATACTCACTCTTGTCAAAACAAAAAACCATTTTCTACTCTCTTACTCACTTTTCATTATATAATTTTTATTTATTTGCAAACTTTTTCTCATTGGCCCAAAATAATACAAAATATGAATCATATTATATGATTCCAATATTTTTTTCGTATCCATAATTATTTCATACCTTTTATATCTTGTGTTCATAATTCAAATACCATGTGCTCATTAAGCTAAAGTCCATGAACCTGGGGAGTCCACCATGTAAAAATTGCATATAGCTGAGACCAAAAGGTATTTAACTAATCCCTTTACTGTATATTTTCAAGTATTATATGTACCCCTTATGTATGCATTTTTTGTTAAAAAATATCCCTATGTATGAATATTTCCACTTTCTCAATTAAAAAACCTTTTATGTAAGTACATTTTTCTACAAATGTACCTAATTATAAATCCCTTATTTTGTTCACACATGTTATCTTACATATTTCCTAGTGGACACCCCGAGTCCATGAATAAGTCCATGCACTAGTCCCACCATATATATTTTCTTTAAACACCAATGATCCTCCTCCATGCATGTATAAAGTCAACTTGGATGCCTTATGTCATGGTATGATCCATGGAGGGCTCACTCTTGGATGCATTATGCAAATTCAACGAATAGGGAGCCACTAGAAGACTCTTGTAGGCATAAAAATAGGCATTTTTGTAAAAATTTTAGCGTCTATCTCCACTCCGAATTTGAAGAAGTGATCAACATGAAAACTGCAGCCCACAAGCTGAATAACCACCTCAAAATGTTTTATAATTTTTGAGATACCACTGATGAGATATGATATTTTTGGTGGAACCCAATCTGTCCACACTCTCACACATGAGTCACCCTGGTTTTTTCTTACCTGTCCTTACGCTTCTACACACACACATATTCCTCTCTATCCCTTAGTCAAGCCTGCACCTTCCATGGCCTCTCCAAACCTTTTCACCATTACTCTTCCCTCTCACCTCCACAGCCCTCATGTGAACCCTACATACTTTCACCATCTATATGCCTCTCTCTATCACTTCTATGTTATAATTTCATCTTACCTCTTCGCTATGTACGTACAATTCAGCATGTAGACCATGCTTACCCTCTGCAAAATTGGGGGATCTCATCACCAACTCGTCATTTTCAATATCATCGGTGATATACATCGGCAACGAAGGCGTAAACAAGAGAAGAAGAAGAAGAAGAAGAAGAGGATTGGGAGTCATTCGTGACAATCTACACAAGGTAAGTCCAAGCTTCTTCAAAGATTCACCATCTCAAGGATTCCCACGTCATTCACTATCTACTTTAACCATCCAGCTCATTCTACCCATTATAAATTGTAACACTAACTTTTGGTGATTACTCACACTAACCACTAATCTTGTTGTAAAAAATGCACCCTCTACTATCCACTAAAGTAGGCACTCCCAAGTTATTCACTCAAACCTCTCCTATTTCAACCTCAATAAAACTCTCTCCTTGAGCCCACATTCATGTGACTCAAAGGATAAGAGAGACCCACTCTCATTTGAAATTCAGAAAATAAAATATGTTGTCAGGGATAATGGGCTCGCGAGGTGAGGCAGGTCAGCCTTAGGCTGCTCGCTGTGAGATATAAGAGAGATAAGATGCACGACACAAAGCAAAAGACTCTGACAACACCTTAAATGCTTAAAATTGACAATTGGAATGTTTGAAGCTGCAAATGATTAGTCCTAAATGCTTAAAATTGATAATTGGAATGTTTGAAGCTACAAATGATTAGTCTTAAATGCTTAAAATTGACAATTGGAATATTTTAAAGGCATTGCTAATGATTAGATGAAGTGGAATTTGATTACAAATGTTTGTTGTTAACGGCGCTGATAGAGTTAAGAGAGTTTAATGCTCCCTAGTTTGACCAAGACTGCAAATTTCCCACTTATGCCTGCCATTAGAGCTTTTTGAAGCTAATTAAGAAAGAAGTATGTGGAAGAAATTCCATGCCTAATGCCCTTGTATCTCCCAAGTATAGCAGAGAGAGGTTATCCTCTCTCCTTCTTGCCTTACTGCTCCTCTTTCCATAAACACCTCTTCCCTTTGCTATTTACACTCATGTTGACATGTCGTTATTACTTCCTTATCCACCAAAGTTAAAAGCAATCGTGCTTGTTTGAAACCCTCAAGGTCGAGAGAGCTTCTTTGTCCATGGTCCTCTTTAAGAATGAGATAGACGCCATGATTTTTATGCGTCCTCCTCACTCCTTTATGCCCTTGGTCCATTGCCGAGCTTATTGACCTTTGCTTGCTTCAATCGAGACTTAGGGCGAGAGAGAGATCTTTCCCGGGTTCCTTATGCTTGCCGAAAGAGAGAGAGAGAGATTTTCCCTCATTATTTTCTTGATCAAGAGAGAGCAAAAGAGAGATTAGCTTAGACTTCCCTCCCTTGCGGTGCCCTCCTTCCCTCCAAGATCGAGAGAGAGAGACTTTTGTTGAAGTCCTTCCTTCTCCGCCTCCAGGGCTCCCTCCCTTTGTTCCTCGTATACCCCTCCTTGTTGAGCTCAAACTCCCCGAGATAGCTGGAGCTCCTCTTTCTTCTCCTCCTACTCTCCTTTGCTCGTCTTCTACACCTTCCCCCCCCCCCCCCCCCCCCCTAGTTACCTTTTTCTTCCACACCTCATGCTTTTTCATTAAACCCCCCTCTTCCCCCTAAGCAACGACAGAGCCGTCGTTGCTAGGGGGGAAACTTATTTGATGATGTGGAAACGAGTCAATTGGAGCAGCACAAAATCATCGGGATAGATGCCAAACTAGGGCACCTTCCACCCCATGGCGTGCTGAGCAATTTTGTCTTCATGTGCATCGCTATCCAAGCATCAGAGTGCGTACCATAAGCTCATCTCCCCTCTCACCCTACACTGCTCTCTGGTCAATGCCCATCACCATGCTTTGCCCCCCCCCCCCCCCCCTCACAATTAAAAAAAAAACCCTTTGTAATATATTCAAATGAGCGGCCCTATTTGATTGCCTTTGGGCGGCCTTTAACTTTGTTCCTTGGACGGCCTCCCACATTCAGTTAAATGTCATCCAAGGTAATCCCAAGCATAATGTCAATAGCCCTTGACTAATGATATCATCGTGAGATCTTTTGCCCATTTGAGTGTCTCCCAAATAGCCACATGTCTTCATGATGCAAGCATAGGAGAATGCATTTCATGAAAGGACCTCCCTTCGCATTTAGTTAACAAAGACAAACCTTCTTCACCACAACCATAATGGGCATATCCACCCATCAACATGTTCCAATAGACAACTTTTTGAATTGAAATCTCATCAAGAACTTTATGTGATTTTGTAAGGGCACCACATTTGACATACATCGGGCAAAGCATGGCTAAGCACAACATTTGGTATACATTCCGGCCAACCACATTCAAAGGCACCACATTGGGTACGTATACATTCTGGAAAAAGATTTCAATGGCATAACATTTTTCCTTAAATGACAATATCATCCTGAATTCTACTACCCATATCAGCATCTTGGATAATGCCACATGATTTTAAGATGCACTATAGGTGATTACATTTGTCAAAAGGCATTCCCTTCACACTCGGTTTTTTATTGCTTGTATCAGCTTCTCGGATGATGCCAAAAATTATCCAGCTTAGCTGTGCCGACAATTGACACCGACCTCAAGCCATATTATCTCATCAACCCAGACTATCTGTGACGAGCCGTATATTCCTATAGACTTCTCAAGCTGCATAGAACAAATACAAACCCTGTTGAGGCTATAAAATTTCCAGTAGGAGAAACAACATTTGGATCTACACATCCAATCTCACTTGGCTTAAAAGCAAAGTCTTTACCATGATTTCCAAGCATCTCTCAAAATTATTTGATCTCCTCTTCATTGAGAAAATACTCCTCTCCAATCTTCAATTTATTCAATGTCTTTCAATTAACTTATGCCCAATGTTCTTTGGATCTCTCAATATAGGCTCGCGAGAAGCTTTCTCCATCACTCCATTACTTCCTTCTGGCAAAGGTGTAGCCACAGGCCTCACCTTCTTTGCAACAGATTTATATTCTATATCTACCTGGACTTCAACTGCTTCACCCAAATCGTCTTTTATATGTGTAAGTGCTTCATAAAAATCGAATCCTTCATACATGTCCATTGAATGCACTTTAACAATGTCAGTTCCACTTTGTAACCTATATTGCATGATCTCCTCTAGCTCTAACAAAGTATCCACATAAGAGACCACTTCCAAGATCCTTGAAATCACATCATCTAGTTCAAGCACATCACTCCCTTCCATTCACTTTGAATACCTGACACATATTGATTTTCCCATTTAGGTAGATCATTAAACTTTGTATATGACACCAAACCCTCATATGTTAATCCCAAAAACCCCGAAGAGAAAGTCTCTCTTTGCGAGAGATTTCCCACCTCCGTACCACCATAGTCTCACCTTATAGTCAAGAAAATCCTATGTTCTTTGAACTCTTTGCGTATCTTCGGCAATGAATGATCACGTAGCTATCTTTGTTTCTGGCATGATCTACACACACAATCAAAAATTGAACATCCCTTTTACTATCCCTACTCTGGATCCTTGCATAGGTTGAGACATCATCTAGCACCTTTGTTTACATGCTCACATCCATAATGTAGGGTTGTCCCAATATGAGTGGATTTGACACGCGCTCTGGTATAAAAAAAGTTTTGTGCCTCACAAACATCCCCAATAGTTACCTTAACATTTGCACATGCACCATAAAGATCCCCTGGAAGCATATTGGAAGCTTGAATCCGCCAACCGTTATCAACATCAATAGGCCATTTCCCTTTCTTGTGCAAGTTCTTTGCCGTAAGATTGATTTTTGACCCATGGTCCACAAGTGCTAAAACTAGTTCTTCGATGCCCCCAAGCTTCACAATGGTTTCTGTCGTTGCTCTGGCCCAATGATTCCTAGAAAAGTGACTCTTGAAGAGACATTTCAAGATGAAAAGTCAAAGGCTATGGTCGTTTCAAATCCAGTTATATTTGAGGTAACGCATGTTCATTTTAATGACGATGGAGATGAGGAAGTTGTGCCCAAGAGTCACTTTTCTAGGACTCATTGGGCCAGATAATCGAAGCACTAGAAACCATTGTGAATCTTGGGGACATTGACTCAATGTGATGAATCATTTTACTTTTAACTGCATCAGGTTCCTGCTCACTTGGTATTTGACGTTTCCTCTTGATAATGTCTATAATCTCCTCATGAAACTCACGCCTGGAAATTCCCAAGATGTCACCCAACGTGAGCTCCACCTTGCTATTGAGAATGAGCTCTTCAAAAATCTTCTTTAGATCTATAGCCAAATCAATGTCAGATTTCATCTTATAGGAAGGTCCCTTGGGTTTACGTTGCTTCTTATCTTTTGATGCCTCTTCCATTACCACTTCTGGAGTAGGTTTAGGAATAGGCCCTTCATCTTGCTTACTACTAGATTTGGTTGCTCTTTTTGATGTCCTCCTGCAATCAATGCATATACCAAAAGTGAATCTACAGGATCTGCCCATCTTGTAGTTTCCCTAATTAATGCAATTCCCAACCTGACATAATTTTCCATGAGTCACCTTGCCTGCTTCTGCAGTCTTCAAGGCATAAGGCCACAAACAACCTTTAGTGCTTGCACCTTCATCATCTTCAGTATTGTATACTTGCAACCCATATGTAGCTGCTTCTACCATAGCAAAATTATGTTGTATTTCCTCCGCTAACTTCTTCATACCACCCCTCCCAAAATTCAAGCGGAGCGGCTCACCTGTTGCTTTGAGATGAATCTTCTTGTCATTCCAAAAAACCACATTTTTCTTGTAAGCTTCATTAAAATCTTCACAGTCTTTGCATTCATGGTCTTTACTATCACACCACATGCAGTGGTCATCCCAATCCTTGCGCGAAATTCATTGCCTGGGCTCTCAAGTGGAACCCTTGGTACCTACCCCTTCAAGCTTAATTGCTTTTAAATTTGGATTTAATTATTGTATACCTTTGATCGGCTCGTTAAGAACAAGATCCTCTATTTTTTGTTTTCCATAGGCTGACTTTTCCTTAATTTCTTCATCCGTTGTCTCCATGGGCTAAACCACAATCAGCTTATCCACCGTTATATGCTACTTCACTATCATGATGATTGCTTTAGAAACCATCTTCCAATGATATGTAAATCCCAGTTCACCGGTTGAATCCTGAAGTAGCTGCACCAAGCTCTTTTGAAGCCGTGGGACAGCAGTTTGGACAAATAACTTTACCCATTATTCTAGTTTCAATGATCGTTGCTCTCCTATCGATAGCTGCTCAAGTTTCTTTTCAAATTCTCATAGTAGCTCTCATGCAGATAAATCCTTGTTTTTTTGCTGGATCCACTTCATAAAACTCTGCTTAGTTACCCTTTGAGAATCTTCAAGGAAATACTCCTCCTATAATGCCTTTTTAAAATTCTTCCAGGCCGGTTGGTCCTTGTGAAACCTGTATCTCCCGAATTCGAGCCCTAAGCTCTGGCATGACAATCAAGTGAAAACCTTCAACTGCATCATGATCATCAATCCCATTATCCTCCATGGGTTGCTCATAAACTTGACAACATTTTAAAAGATCTCGACCTTCAAATCGCTGCAATTTTTCTTTTACTACTTGTCGAACTTGTTGAGATGTAGAGAGAAAGAGAGAGAGACGAGACAAGAGACACACCATATATGCTCCCAAAGACTGATTCATATTGAGGACAAGATACAAATATATAGGTGAGACCAAGTTGGGTAGAGTGAGCCATATATAGCTCCAACACCCCCACTCAAACAAAGGTCTCTAGCTTTGGATGAAAAAACCCTTGGGGAGTTTAAGGGAAAAACCCAAGCCCCTATACAATGTGAAAATATGAACCAGCGATGATGATGTGAAAGTGAATTGTGCATCTATGTACAAATATTCAAGTGACTTAGAGATCACAATGTGCAAATGTGGAGTGTGCATAGTGCATGGTACCTAAAAGATTACAATGTCATATGTACAAAGCTATTACAATAGCAAAGAAGCTAATCTAGAAAGAGTGAGGTCGAAGCAAATCCAAGCTCCGAGCGCAAGAGGATGAAACATGACTCGTTGAGGCCTTTGGTCAAAATGTCTGCAATCATCTGGTCACTTCGACAGTGTTCAACCATAATGATTTCTTTGCGTACTTCATACCTGACATAATGATAATGGACAGCAATGTGCTTTGACTTATTATGTTGAACATAGTCTTTTGCAAGACTAATAGCACTTTGGTTGTCACACCGCAAGGGTGTGCTAGAAAGAGGAGAGTGACCAATATCAACCAACATTTGTCAAAGCCAAATCAACTCACGAGCTGCAAGTGATGCCGCAACATATTCTGACTCAGTCGTAGAAACTACAATGCAACGTTGTCTCAATTCATGGTGTCAAAGCAGTATGTGTATGCGATTTGCATGTAAGATTTAAAAATTGGTACAAAATTTTATTTTTGAGCATTGATTATTATTAACTGTGGTTGTTTTGTGTTAAGAAGAATATGATTAGTGTTTTGTGTGGCGTTTATTGCTAATCAATCTAATCGTTGATTACGTTTTCTTGTTGATGACACCCTGAACTTCATCTCAATTTTTCTTGCTGTTCTGCTCAAAATTTGGAGAAACGGAAAAAGCACAATGGATCGTAGTGCAATGGCACTTTTCATCCAAAACTTGTTTGTCTCCTCGAGCTCTTCGATTTGAGTTCTAGGTTTGCGTCAATCGGAGTTCGCAGCAGAAAGTTATGTTGTTTTTACTGCAATTGAGCTTGACGCAGCTTTCTTCGTCCTACTTCTTCGTGAAGCGTCCGCGATCGTTTTTCTTATTTTGGCGTTAACTTTTTCGAGAAGATTTAGCTTTTTGCTATTCGTATTGTGGTCGTCAATCTTGCGTCTCACGCCACTCTATTTTGAGGACTCGTTTATTATTAACGTCTCCTTTACCCTGCCTTTTTTTGGGTGACGTCTCTCACATCTTTGGACGTTCCTTGAGCATCCTTCTTACGTTTATCGTTGACAGACCGCATTCATATGTCTCTCATTCTCAATTGCGGCCTTCACCATATATGGTGTGCAAATTCTGCGATCTTATCTTATACGTCTTCTCACAACAAGATATGGCTATGAATATTCTCGTCAACGGCTTTCCTTCTGGCCAGCGTTCTGTTCCTCCTTTCCAAGGTCAAGGTTTTCCAGGCTGGAAAGCAAAGATGTTGTTAATTCTTGAAGGCGATGAACTCTCGGATGTTGTTCTTGGAAATCGTGTTTGTCCGCCTCAGGCTGTTGATACGGATAATGATCACGTGCTTATCACTGAAGGACCTATATTTGAAGATTGGAATGTTTCCTATACGGATTGGCAACGACGTGATAAAGAATCTCGTCGGTATATTTTTTCTGCTCTGATACCATGTTGAGATGTAGAGAGAAAGAGAGAGAGACGAGACAAGAGACACACCATATACGCTCCCAAAGACTGATTCATATTGAGGACAAGATACAAATATATAGGTGAGACCAAGTTGGGTAGAGTGAGCCATATATAGCTCCAACAGAACTTTCTCTTATAACCACTCATGCAAGTTAAATTGTTGTTGTGCAGTCTGTTGTTGCTGCTACATGTAGGTAGAAAATTGCTGCATCATCTATTGCATTGCCGCCTCTTGTGGTGTAGTCATCTTTCTCTACAAAATTTTCCACCCGGCTCAATTTTGAGTCGGATTCACCAAAGACGTCGGGTATAATGGGCTCGCAAAGTGAGTCGTGTTAGCACCGGGTTGCTCATTGTGAGAAATACGAGAGATAAGATCCACGACACAAAGCAAAAGACTCTAACGACACCTTAAATGCTTAAGATTGACAACTGGAATGTTTTGAGCTGCTAATGATTAGCGGAGGTGGAATTACATTACAAATGTTTGTTGCTAATAGCACTCGTAGAGTTAAGAAAGTTTAATGCTCCCTAATTTGACCAAGACTGCAAATTTCCCACTTATGCCTACCATTAGAGATTTTTGAAGCTAATCATGAAGGAAGTATCTGGCAAAAATTCCTTGCATGATGCCCTTCTATCTCCCAAATACGGTAGAGAGAGGTTTTACTCTCTTCTTCTTGCGTTACTGCTCCTCTTTCCATAAACACCTCTTTCCTTTGTTTTTTACCCTCATGCTGACACGGCGTTATTACTTCCTTATCCACCAAAGTCAAAAGCAATCGTGCTTGTTTGAAATCTTCAAGGTCGAGAGAGCTTCTTTGTCCATGGTCCTCTTTGAGAATGAGATAGCCACCTTGATTTTCCTGCATCCTCCTCACTCCTTTATGCCCTTGGTCCCTTGCTGAGCTTATTGAACTTTGCTTGCTTCAATCAAGACTGAGGGCAAGAGCGAGATCTTGCCTAGCTTTGTTATGCTTGCCGAGAGAGAGAGAGAGAGAGAGAGAGAGAGAGAGAGAGAGAGAGAGAGAGAGAGAGAGAGAGAGAGAGAGAGAGAGAGAGAGAGAGAGAGAGAGAGAGAGAGAGAGAGAGAGAGAGAGAGAGAGAGAGAGAGATTAATTCTCCCTCATGCTTTTCTTGATTGAGAGAGACCAAAAGAGAGATTATCTTTGACTTCCTTCCCTGCCTCCTTCCCTCCAAGGTCTTGAGAGAGAGATATTTGTCGAAGTTCTTCCTCTTCACCTCCAGGGCTCCCTCCCTTCGTTCCTCTTCTAACCCTCCTTGTTGAGCTCAAACTCCCGAGATAGCCCGAGCTCCTCTTTTTCTCCTCCTACTCTCCTTCGCTCCTCTTCTACACCTTATCCCCCCCTGCTAGTTACCTTTTTCTTCCACACCGCATGCTTTTTTATTAGACCCCCTCTTCCCGCTAAGCAAGGACGGCACCGTCGTTGCTAGGTGGGAAGCTTATTTGATGACATGGCAGTGACTCGATTGGAGTAGCGCAAAATCATTGGGACAGATGCCGAACCAAGGCGCCCGCCGCCATGGCATGCTGAGCAATTTTGTCATCATGTGCATCGCCATCCAAGCACCAGAGTGCCTGCCACGAGCTCATTTCCCCTCTCAGCCTGCATTTCTTGCTAGTCGATGCCCATCGCCATGATTTTTCCTCCCCTCTCACATTATTAAAAAAAAACGGCGGCCCTCATTTGGTTGCCTTTGGGTGGCCTTTAACTTTGGTCCTTGGATGGCCTCCCAGATTTGGTTAAATGTTATCCAAGGTGATCCCAAGCATAACGTCAATAGCCCTTGACATGATATCTTGTGAGATCTTTTGCCCATCTGAGTGTCTCCCAAATAGCCACATGTCTTCATAATGCAAGCATAGGCAAATTCATTTCATGAAAGGCCTTCCCTTTGCATTCGGTTAACAAAGACAAAGCTTCCTTGCCACAACCATAATGGGCATATCCACCAATCAATGTGTTCCAATAGATGATGTTTTGAATTGAAATCTCATCAAGAACTTTATGTGCTTTTGTAAGGGCACCACATTTGACATACATTGGGCAAAGCATGGCTAAGCACAACATTTGGTATACATTTTGGCCAGGCACATTCAATGGCATTGGGTATACATTTTGGCCAAAGCATTCAATGGTACAACATTTGTCCTTAAATGACAATATTGTCATGAATTCTATTGCCCATATCATCATCTCGGATAATGCCACATGCTTTTAAGATGCACGTATAGGTGATAGCATTTGCCGAAAGGCATTCCCTTCGCACGCGGTTGTTTGTATCAGCTTCTCGGATGATGCCAAAAATTATACATCTTAGTAGTGCCAGCAATTGAAAACCAGCCTCAAGCCATATTATCTCATCAACCCGAACTCTATCTTAAGAGCCGTAGATTACTATAGACTTCTCATGATGCATAGAACGCTTACAAACCTTGATGAGGCTATAAAATTCCCAGATGGCACACTGATCGAGGCGACAGACCTGGCACAGAACTGGACCCCAGGGAAACTTAAATAGGTAATAACTTGGCACCCAGATCTTTGATTGTTGCTGATCTAAAAAGACCAATGTGCTCCAAAAAATGACCACTTCATGCCCATGCATTCACTTCATGCCCATGCATTCACTTCATTTATGTCCCCTTAGTTGTAGTTGCCCAGCCCAGTATGAATTTGCATCGACTCAAACTTCAAGCTGACATAACTTCCTCACCATAGCTCTAATTGATGAATTGGGTCGTAGAGCACCTCGAGCATTACAGTTATATCCCATAGACTTTCATTTTTAGTCACCTCAAACATAGCCACTTTTAGAATAAAAAATAAGTTATGGCCCCTTAAAGCCGCATCTGGCATACATTTAGCATTAAACTTGGCCTGTTAACAAGCCCTTAGCACTGCTCAATTAATTTGTAGGCTTCAAAGAAGCTTAGCTTGCATTTCTTTGCTCTTTTTTCATCATGGAAGCGGAGCTGCACGACACTGTGTTTCTCTTAATAAAATTGATTAGGATTACTCCTAATCAAGGCTTCCAAAAACCTATAAATAGAGCCCTTCTCTTCTTTGTAAAGGGGATCCATTTCACACATAACATAGCACTCTCCAGCCCTAGTTGTGTGAGGACATTGTAAGCTTTGAGAGCTCTCTATCACATTATACTCATATGTGCATAGAGATGCTTTGAGGCTATTGAGAGGAATTAAGTGATGCCCTACTCTTCATCACATTTGTAGCTTCCACTTGCTCATATATAAGATTGATAGTTTGGGGTGCAATTGTGTACAACGGCTAGGACTCTCTCTCCAAAATCAGCTCAAAAAATTGGCTCAATGGCTTGTATAAGGTGAACTTGTCCTTAAGATTATTTGTGTCCTTTCATGCTTTGTGATTTTAAGGGGCTTGTTGAATTTTTTGCCTAGGCCTAATTGTAAGAGGGTGATACAGTGAGAGGGCTCCCATAACCCTAAGACAATGGTATAACGGAAATAACAAGTCTTGTGTTGTCTCTTTAATTTTTCTAACCTTAGATGAATCTAATCTTTTAGGCCAGGATCTAGTTGTTCAAGTTGATTTGTGCTCTCTACCTCACTTTCTTTCAAATCCCTATGGTTGTGAAGGAGTGTGTTTGGTGTGTGTTTGTGTGACAGTTTTGCATTCCTCTCTTTGCATATTTGGCTACATATTATTTGCGTCCTAGTTCGTATCAAAAACTAAGCCCCTATCTTATCTAGGATTGGCTGTGGGTTTTGCTATTGTCTTGTGTGCTTGTAGTTGCCCCAGTCCCATTGAGTAGCATGGAAGCCTTGAGGAGTGTTTAGAGGTCACTGCTCTTGTTTCCCTCCTGGGACCGCCTCACTATATAGAAAATGCTACCCCACTAGGTATGTACCAAATATTTCTAGCTTTGATGACAAGGCTCTCAGAGATCCATTGGATACTTACCACATAGAAAATAGATATGTAGCATATGCATTATCTACCTAGTAGGTAAAAAATATGTATTATCTTTTAGGTGTAATATAGTTATTTAGAATTAAGGGGGCTATGACTAATAGTTATTAGATAGAAGCCTAATAGCTATTAACATGCATTCAATAGCTACTAGCAACTTATAGCTACTAGCATCTCACCATATGAGTATTTGATGAGCTATTAGGTAGTGATAGTTGTTAGTTATCGAATAGCTATTAGGTAGTGATAGTTGTCCAATACATATAGTACTACTTATTTATAGGAAAAAAATTGAGGACGATAATATAACAGATATTATAGCTAGAACTAATAGCTCGTAGTACCTCTTCAAAAGATACAGGTAGCTTTCTCAATAGCTATTAGCCATCAAATATCTACCAAGACTATTTATTTTTTACAACTTCACCAGAAGAATCCTTTTGTGGTTGTGATGCTTGTAAAAACTAGCGGGCGTTTCTTATGAAACTCCCAATAATTTAGTACCAAGATTATAAAAGCTTCCCTACAGACGTCGCTAATGGCATTGCAAATTGAATCATTGCAAATTTTTCAGTTATTTTAGTGACATCTACAAACTATTTTCTGTCACTTAAGTAATGGCATCTCATAAGAAATTCCCTAAACTTCAAAATATTTGTGCAAGAAGCCATGGGGAGCCATTTTCTCCTCCTGCAACTTCCTTGGCTTCAATAGAGTGCAAGCAATAGAGCTCACATTGGACACAAAGTAAGTTTGGAGAAGATGAAGAAGCTCAAGGCACACAGCAAAGTGTAGTATTTTTTAGTGCATAATGGAAAAATAAGTTATCCCTAGAGTGATGGGTGTACGTATATACAATGCAAGGGGGGAACAAACGTTCTAGTGTGAAAAAAAATGCCCCGAAGGTCCTAAATGTGTTCACACACATCACTACCACATGTATATGGTAACAAATGCCCCTTCAGAATGGTGTCGTGAACAAGAGCTTGCACATGATGTATAGGGAAGTTTCATGCCCTTAGTGCATGATCAATCCACAAAGGGGAGTAAACCCAAAGCTTTGCAAAAAGCTTAAAACTTTTCACGAGGCAATGCCTTTGTGAACAGACCTGCAAGGCTGTCATGTGTTGTCACATAGGCCAAGATGATCTCTCCCGTTGAGGGTCTCTTCCTAACATAGTGATAATGAACCTCAATGTGCTTTGTGTGAGCATGAAAAACAAGGTTCCTCAAAACTGCCATTGCGCTCTAATTGTCAGAGTAAATGATGTTGGCAATTTCCTCTCCAACATCCAGATTTAGCCATATGGCATCTGAGCCATACACACTACCATGTACTCAGTCTCAGAACTATAAGTGGCCACAGTAGCCTGCTTCTTGCTCAACCATGATACGCATGAACTACCGAGCATGAGACAAAAACTACTTGTAGACAGTCGTATGTCAAAACAACCAACCCAATCTAAGCCTAAAAAAGCATGTAAATCTGGTGGCAATGATCCCCCCTTGGGATAAAACAAGCCAAGATGCAAAGTGCCACATAATTTAGAAAAAAATCATCTTGATAGCCTTCCAATGCTTAGACCTTGCGCTACACATACATTTGTTGACTTGTGAGATTGCAAATTAAATATCAGGCCTCATGTTGCATATATAAATAAGTCATCCAGCAATAGTTTGGTAAAGAGTGACTTCTGTAGGATAATCAGCATCATGAAGCCTCAATTTAAAACCTATTTCCATGGGAGGAGCAATAGGTTTGCAGTCCTCAAGTCCAAACTTACATAGCAATATATCTATGTAGCTTGTTTGACATAAGGCAATACCACCACCACACTACTTAAGATATATGCCCAAGTAATGATGCAATAGCCCCAAAATTTTCATCTTGAAAATAGCATTCAAATCAGCCTTAGATTCAGGAATATGTGTCTCAGTTGGGCCAATGATCAGCAAATCATCAATATAAAGAATGACAATCATAAGTGCATCACCCTCATGCTTTACATACAAAGTGCTTTTTTTGGACTATTACAAAAGCCTTTTTTAGCCAAATAAGTTTTAGCTTTCTCATACCAAGCACAAGGAGATTTCTTCAACCCACACAAATAATTCTTACATTTGCACACTTTGTCTTCTTGTCTTTTTATGACAAAACCGCAAGGTTGCGTTACATAAACTTCCTCAAATATGTCACTATTCAAGAAAGCAGTAACAATGTTTGATTAATGTACATCCAACCAAAATGAACTGCCAATGCACTTAGAAAATGCATAGTAGTAGTACGACAAGTGGGAGCAAAAGTCTCTTCATAATATATGTCTTTTTTGTTGTGCATAGCCTTTTACAGCAATTCGAGCCTTTTAATGATCAATATCACCATTCGACTTACATTTCAACTTGTAAACCCACTTTGTACAAATGGCCATTTTGCCAGGAGGCAAATCACATAAAACCCATGTGTCATTTTTTACAAGTGCATCATATTTTTGATTCCATGGCAGCGATCCAATTTTCAAAATTTTGTGCTTCATCAAAAGATAGAGGTTCTTCTACATTAGATAATCTAGAAATAGCCAAAGGTTAACAATCTGATGCATAAGATGCATGGAAAGAATGTGAACAAGTACGACTAGACAAGGGTGCATCCCTTGATTGTCTTGCAAAGCATGCACCGGCCTCAAAAATAGGTTGATATGTAGCATGTTCTAAAACCCCCACATGTTGTACATTTGCTTCATTGGAATTTACATTCAAGTTTTCACAACTGAAAGGAGGCAACAAACTGTCACAAATGTCCTATGAGCTTATATTGTTGTCTCTAATACATGAAAACAAGGGCTGAATAGAATCTTCCATAAACACAACATCTCATGAAAAACTTTGAACATTGCATCTTACTCAAAATACAACCTTCACAAACATGCTTCACAGGTGCTTGAAGAGGCATCAAAGAAGAAACCATATCAGATTTTTGCAAACGCAGCAAACTAGCAAAATTGAGAGGCCCAAAATGTGCATGCCAAAGTTTTGCATCTGAAACAGCCTTTGAATCCACAATTGCATTTGCGAAATTCTTCCCACACTTGTCATACAAATTGAGTTGATACAACACATGGCATAAAATGCTAGATGCAATAATTTCATCACCAAATCTGAGATCATGAAATGAAAATTTGTCATCCATAAATTTCAACAAGACCAAGTCTAGAAAGTGTAGATATAGACAGAATGTCCCTTTTGATCCCAAGTACATAAAGTGCATCAACACATTTCCATTTGCATTAGTTAGCACAATCTTTCAAAATCCCTGGACCTAATAAGAGGCATTGGTGGCACAAGTGATTGTATTCCCATGTGGGACATCCTTGAGATAGGTAAACAAGTCACGATGTGATGTAATGTGCTTTGTAGCACCACTATCAAAGTACCACAATGTGAATCTGCACCACCTAACATACATGCATCATGGAGAGAAGGATCATAAGTGCACTCTACACTAAATGAAAACTCTCAGACTGCATCTACATCATCATCACCACAATATCCTTTTAGAGAAGATTCTATAATAGATGCACTTGTAGTGGAGCCAGTGTCTTTCTTCTTGGCCTCTTTTGCCTTCAATTTAGGACATTGCTTAATTAAGTGATCATTAGCCTTGCAATAATGACAATGTATATTCTGTTTTCCCTTTTCACCAGAATTCCTAGGCAAAGTGCTACCAATAAAACCATTAGGAACATGTGATTTTCTACTTGCAAAAAAGCCATGAGAAGTGGCTACATTGTTGTTACCACTTTATTTTTATTGTGCATTGTTTAGTCCTGTTCTTTCTTGAAAGTGACTCTTCCAACAACAATGTGGGTAATGCATCAAACTTGACAACTTCAAGATTTTCTTGAGTCATAAGTCTCCAAGTACCAGCAAAAGTCTGGTAAGAACCTGGCAATGCATCAAGAACAGTCTCCACAAGGGAAGTGTCAAAAATGACTTCACCTAGATAAATGAGTTTCTCATATCCTTGATACCAGCAAGGAAATTTTCCATGTCATCCTCATCATGCATAATCTTTGACTCTAGATCTTTACATAGCAATGTAACTTTAGCATGATTGCGATTTGCATACAGACCAGCTAGAATATCCCAAGCCTGTTTATCTGAGAAAATGAGAGGAGTAATAGTGCATTTCATAGATAGTGTAATTAATGCATGACCTTGTGCATCTCTAACATCCGATACATCTACTCAGCCATAGGCAAAATAGCTCTAGCAGCAGCAATCCTACCACCAAAACTTGCAATATCCTCAATAGAGCATGTATCCATAGAGTCAAGACTTACATCACTACCCTATACAGCATTCCAAATGCCCCTTGACACAAGAACATGCTGCATCATGAAAACCCACATTTGGTAATTGTCCCCATCCAACTTATCCTCAGCAATAAACATCTTGAACACATCTTTATTGTTGTTAGTCATGGAAAGTACCTGTACCTAATGTGAAAACTAGCCAAAAAGAGGAGAAAGGAAGGGGCACTAACATGTGCTATATAGCACAACCCAAAGAAGACTCTAAAAGACTTGTTTTGCAAAAAATAGCATTGTCAAAAACATTGCATGAAAGGAAAAAATTGCTTGCTTGCATAGTACTATGTTTATAGTGTAAAAGGAGGCTAAAATGAGCCCCAATCAAAATTCTTAGCAGATCGGTCTCTACAAGCTATGTCAAAGTTGTTTTTGACCTGTTGACACTCACCAAAGCTCACCCAAATTGGAGAAAGTGAGTAGGCATGCAGCACTGGCAATGCTATCAATTATGCTCGGAAGGATTCAACTTGCTCTCATACCAATTGGTGGAAATAGAGTTGCTGGGAAACACACACAACTTGGAGAAGATGAAGAAGCTCAAGGCACATAGCAAAGAGTAGCATTTCTTAGTGTACAATGGAAAGATACGTTAGCCTAGAGTGATGGGCATATAGACAATGCAAATAGGAAAAAACCTCCTAGGGAGGGAAAGTTTACCGCGACCGTCCTATGTATATGGTAACATGGTTATGTTCTTTACTGGAAAATTTCCCCACATACCTAGAATTTTTGTTAAACTTGATAAGGAGTTTTAGCTCCTAGTAGTTGATAAAATATTTTATCTCGGTTTTCGAGTATCTGAAATCTTTTTTTTCAAGTCTAAGGATAAATTGGTGTTTCTATCGGCCTCTTCTATTGTTCTGTGTGGAGAGATAGTCCACATTATCTTGTGGTAGCCCATTAAGATGATCAAGAGTGAATTAGTGACAAAATGCCATGTTTGGGCGGAATTTGTTGATCTACCTACCTTCTTGTGGCCTTGTATTGGAGAATTATTTGAGCTCTTGGTAAAGATCTATTGACCCCTACCATACATTTTCCCAATATGAGCAAAGCATGCATTATGTTGCAAACAGATCAAAAGTTTCTAGGAATCCTAAAACTTAAGTTGGAGACTGTAGGGAGACTAGCTATTTACCTTAAGTGGGGGAAACTAGTTGGATCATGTTTCCACTATGGTAATCTTGGGCACTTCTCTAAAAATTGTCCAATTGTTACCTAAGCAGCTAATCCAATCCCTTCTTATATTGGTAGAAAGAATCTTGTGCCCAAAGAGAAAATTTATGGTAAAAACATTGCTAGGGGAGAAAAAGGGAACTCTCTTAGTGCTAATGTAAGACATGTCAATACTTCACCTGCTTATGCAAGAGCTACAGGCTATAGAATCCCCTCTAACCCTAGACCATTTTTCAATCCCACCACTAGTAATACCATGGCCTCCACTTTTGCTAATCCCAAAGCTGCTGAAAAAGGTAAGCGAGTTATTCTAGATAGGCTCTACTTTATGGGGAGTACTTAGTTATCTGACATTGTTGAGCTGACAATTGATATTCAATGTTCCATGTTTGATCACTTTTTCGTGTTTATGTCTCTATCTCATGCATCTTCTATTTATAGCATGAAAAATGTAGTTCTTGCAAGACCCCTAATGGTTAATAATACTTTGGTGAAGCATTCCTCATTTCAGCTGGTTGTGCATAAATTGATTGAGCACGTTAACGTTTTGTTAGAGGGCAATTTCTTTGAAATGACCCATATTTTTTCCTTATAAGACTAGTTCTCTTTTTAACTGTGCACAAATTCAAATAGTATGCACGCTTAGAATCATGTTTGTGATGACGACGTCTCTTAAACACCAAGTAGAATTTGTCACTCTACTTTGAAAGAATGAAATGGACTAAAGAGCAGACATGCTTGTGGTAGCCATGTCTCCCAAGCACCAAATGGATTGATCATCCATCTTGAAAAGATGTCGTACGGTAAAAAGGGATCCTCTACCCACTAAGTAAGATTGACTAATGACTAAGGCTTTATCTCTTCTACCTCATAGTCGAGGACGACTATGATTTCAAGAGAGAGGTAATGTCATAAAATCTAATATCTAACCAACCCAAATGATTTTCTCATATTAAATTGATCATTTAATGTGGGAGAATAAACGAGAACAAGGGTTAAGATGTAGACTTGTGCTTATAGATCTATCTCAACACGGGGCCAATGGTAAAGGGACCCAAATGAGAGATGGTCTATCAAAGAGCAAGGCTCACCAATGGAGCATAAGACCTCGAGGTTAGCTTCCTTGAAGACCTCTAATAATTAGTGTAAAATTCCTTTGACCTTACGTAAGCTAGGGCTGAGCTTGAGGTGGGAACCCGGACCAAGCTTAAGGTGCTTGACGTGCTTGATGACTAAGGTGCTTGAGGTGCTTGACGAGCTTGGTGACTAAGGTGCTTGAGGTGCCTGATGATGGAGATTCTTGAGATGCTTGAGGTGATTGATGATTGAGATGCTTGAGATGCTAGGGTTTTACTTGAGGTGAGAACCCAGCCCAAGCTTGAGGGGCTTAAGGGCCAAGCTAATGGTGAGATCTAGGCCTAAGGTTTGAGGGTATAATGTCCCACACACACTCACGCACACTCTCATTGTGAAGTGCAAAGTGCAAGATCTCCCACTCCTTCTCCAAGAAAGTAAAGAGGTTGAGAGCCTACACCAATACTCTTAGCTGTGGAGTGAAAATCCAACCAAGAGCCATGCTTCAATGCTTACGTTTTCCATCTTCATTACTATGCTATTATGTATGCTAGCAAGAAGAGTGATGATAAGTGAGGAACAAATTCTTTCTCCTATGAAATGTTTCTTCTTCCTCTTCCCTACCCTCATTCCCACTAGCTCTCTCCACCTTCAAAGGTGTTTGAGGTCTGGGGACTAAGGCTTGGGATAGTTAATGCTTTCCTCAAAGTTTATGTTATGCTCATGATGCATGAAGCTTTCCATCTTCATTGCATCACCTAGGTCACAAGGAACACATAGATTGTATTGTAACAAGTCTCTTTTGATGGTAGAAATCACAATACAAATGCCTATTAATTGGAGGGGGGACCAGCTCCACATAAATCCGGTCCTCAACTGTTGTCATGTTCTCTAAATTCTCTCTCTTGCAAAATTGTTGTTCATACCAAGTTAAATAAATGCTATGTTTATGTTGCTACCATCAATTATGTTCACCCGCTATGCTCACAAAGTATTTTCACAAAAGTACTCTCTGTCTCAAGCTAATAGGCCACTTCCATTACATTGGTATCAAAGCATTTGGTTTCTCTTTTCTTGCTTAAGAAGAGAGGTCCTTAAGTAGCCTATAATGGTTGATTTTGTTAATTATATTAGGGTAAGTGGAACTGGGATCTATTATCGGTTTCTTTTAGCCCATTATGTGGGATATGGTGCACACCTTGGGAGATTTGGACTTAATAATGGATTCTTTTTAGACTTGCCTATGGATTTACCATTATTGAGCCATAATAAGTCCAAAAGGATCTAGCCCTTGGCAACTCTACTATGTCAGACCTACTCCACTACTCTCTATAATTAACCACTTCGAGCCGTGGGTGTAGATATTTAATAGCCAATTTTCAAAGGCTAAGAGGAGTGGCAACTAAGGTTTTGAATCGCCAAAGCATACACTAAGTACGTACACAAATTTTGTTAACATGGCTGACAATAACCAAGAAAGTAGAATGAATGTTGATAGCTTTGATTTTGCACATGAAGGTGCTAATGATGATGCCCCCATGTTGGTCAATTATCTTGTAATTAGGTTGCAACAAGCTATGGGAAACCCTGCTTTGCAAGCCGAAGTTACCCATCAACTTCATGCTTATTGAATTTCCCTTCCTCTCCAAGAGAAGAGAGAGCTTAGAAGGCCTCTTGAAGAGACCCCCAAAGGAAGACTCTCTCCCATACGAGAGGAGGAATCCAAAGAGCAAGAAAGAAATGAAACGTTTAGATCCTCTGGAGATGTGGCTCCATGATATATGATAGCGGTCTAGACGATTGCCCCCCCCAAGAGTAAAATATCAACACACAGTCCTTCTCCTCGTCACTCCGAAAGGGAAGAGAGGAAACAAAGGAAGAAAAGGGCAAGAAAGAGGTCACCCTCTTCTCCTTCTTCTTCACCTTCCTCATCTTCCAACAAAAGCTATGGATATTCTCCTAGAGAATACGTATACATGGGGGGAGGACATCACAAATCATACCCTGCATGGCAAAGGTCGCAATAGCTAAATAAGTTCAAAAAGGAAGGAAAGAGTATCTCTTTTCTCACCTATGATGGCACCTTTGGTGCTACTGACAAAGTGTTGGCCTTCAATCCAGCAATTTGATGCGGCCTTTGGAGATGAGGGCTTCACAGAGTCCTCCAAGCTACACCATGTAGCTATGCACTTTGAAAAATCAACTCGTCAATAGTAGGCTAGCCTTCATGGCAACGGCAAAGCCCGAAAGACATGGAAAACTTTACGAATTTCCATCATGAAGCAATTCCTTGCAAGCGCAATGCAAAGGACAAAGTTCTTACCGAATGGTGCAGGTTGAAGCTTCATGAGTCTATCCACAAGTATGTAGCAAAAATTGGGATTTACATCTCAAGGCTACTTTCTTTCAAAAGATAGACTTTACAGAGCAAAATCAGCAATTTTGTGCGGGTTTATCTGAATAGATGGCCGAATACATCAACTCTCAACGGCTTGGTTCTATCATCGAAGTAATCCATCACACCATGGTTGCTTCACGCATCAATTTCCATCAAGGGGCTAGACGGAATGTCAAGCCCATGGAAAACAAAGACAAAAATGATGCAAAGGGGAAAACCAATACTCAAAATTCTTCCCAAGGCACTTTCAACAACAGCAACAACAATCAGTCCAAGGAGAAGGCAGTTTACAAAGGCAAAAAAGAACTCTCATGAAGAGCTTGAAGCTTTTTGCAAGGAACATAATTGTTTCAAGTGTGGGAAGCAAGGACATGGCTATCGTTCTTGCCCCAAAAAGAATGCTCGCAATGCGACTCCTAGGGCTTCCACCATCGAAGCTCCAAAAGAGGATGTTCATTGCAAAGGATCATCACTTTCCTGTGCTTGGGGAAAGGTAAGAGAGCATGATGCCTTTATCTTGTTTGACCCTAGCTCTACTCACAACTTCATATCAATGGAGTTGGCCACCAAGTTGGGCATATCAAGATTTTGAGATGTGGAGATTATGGTAATAATGGCCGACATAGATTTCAAGGGATTAGCAAGCCTCCGTTATTCCCTGAGTGCGAAGTTGAGGCTTCATGTCCAAAGCTATGTCAACAAAGAAGATTTGGTCATCTCTCCTCTCCAACAGGAGGATGCTATCCTAGGGGCGCCATGGTTTGATCGCATGGCTACCAATATGAAGCTCCTTGAAAGGAGAATCTACTTCACCTACAGGGGAAAGAACATGTATATAGATGCTAGTGAGCCTGGTTGCACTATTACACTTTTAAATCCTCCTGCTTTTGATAAATCAATGAAGAGCTTAGTTTTTGCGTACATGATTTTTTTCAAAGAGTCTCTAAAAATCCTACTGTTTCATCAAATGTAAATGGTAGGAATCAAGAAGTATTAGACTTGTCTAATTTTCTAAAGGATTCCAAGATGTGTTCATCGATGATATCCCTATGGACTTACCTCCAAAACGAGGGGATGATGACCATCGCATTGAGCTCCTTCCAGGAATCTCATCGCTAACAAGCCTCCTTATCGAGTTTGTCAAGCTCAACAAGAGGAGATCATGAGGCCGCAAGGACAAGTATTGGTAGACAAAGGGATGGTGAGGCCTAGTTCCTCTCCCTTTTGTTCTCCAGTCCTTTTAGTGCAAAAGAAAACATACCATATGTATGTGGACTATCGAGCACTGAACCATATCACTATCAAAAACAGATTTCTCGTGCCTTGGGTAGAAGATCTGTTACCATATACATGTGGTAGTTATGTGTGTGAACACACTAGGACCGCCGGGACATTTTTTCCCTCTTTAGGAGGTTTTTTCCCCCGTGCATTGTATATACGCCCATCACTCTAGGGCTATCTATCTTTCCATTGCACACTAAGTAATACACTCTCTATTGTGTGCCTTCAGCTTCCTTCATCTTCTCCAAGTTGTGTGCCTTGAGCTTCCTTCGTCTTCTCCAAGCTGCGTTTGCAAGTCAACAAATATTTCGGGCAAGCTTGTACAGCTCAGTCCGCTCAGATTTCTAATTCGGGCACATTTCGGCCTCCATTTCCACTACAAGAAGTACTGCATAGGCTATTTCATCAATTTGTGTAGAATCTCTGTCAGTGTTTTTTTTGCATAACAGGTGCCTCGTAGTCCTCTATGGTTTTTGCTATATAGCACGTGTTGTTCCCACTTCGTTTCTCCTATTTTCGAGCAGTTTTCACATCAGGTGCAACATTTACCATGGCTGACAACAACACAGATGTGTTCAAGATGTTTGTTGCTAAGGACAGGTTGGATGGGGACAACTACCCTATGTGGGCTTATATGATGGAACATGTTCTTGTGTCAAAAGGCGTCGGGAACATTGTGCAGGGCATTGATGTACATCTTGGTTCTGAGGATGTAGGCGATGTTGAGGATATTGCAGGTCTTGCTGCAAGGATTGTTGCTATTAGAGTTGTTTTTCCTACGGTAGAACAAGCTCGTTGGGATGTAAAGGATGCGAACGTTGATGCATTGATTGCGTTGTCTGTGAAGCGCACCATTGTTCCTCACATCCGTTCAGCAAAATCTGCAAAACAGGCTAGTCTTTATGCAAGCCGCAATGAGGCTAAAATTTCTTTGCTGCGTAAAGAGCTGGATTCAAAAAAAGTATGCATGAGGAAGATGATATTGACACTTTCCTTGCTAGTGTCAAGGATATCAATGAGAAACTTATTTGTGCAGGTGAAGTCATTTCAGACAGTTCCCTTGTGCAGACTGTTCTTGATGCCTTAACAGATTCTTACCAGACTTTTGCTTGTACTTGGAGACTTATGACCCAAGGAAATCCAGAAGTTGTCAAGTTTGATGCATTATGCACATTGCTGTTGCAAGAGTCACCTTTCAAAAAAAACAGGACTAGACAGCGTGCAGTTGAACAGGCTTTTATTGCTTTTCAAAGAAAGGGTAGTAGCAGCAATGCAACCACTTCTTATGGTTCTTCTATGAGTGGCAAAACTTATGTTCCTAATGCTTCTGTTGGCAGCAATTCATCTAGCAACTCTGGTGATAAGGGAAAAAAGAAGATGCGTTTCCACTATTATGAAGATAATGATCACTTGATCAAGCAGTGTCCTAAGTTGAAGGCCAAAGAGGCTAAGAAGAAAGAGGGTGGTTCCACTGCAAATGCAGCCATTGTTGAGTCTTCTGTAAAAGGAGACTTTGATGTTGATGTTGATGCAGAATGGGCTTTTAGTGCAGAGTGCACTTACAATTCTGTTGTCCATGATGCATGCTTGGTAGTTGTGCTGTAGATTCACATGTGTGGTATTTTGACAGTGGTGCTACAAACCACATTACCTCACATCCTCTCTCGAGTCTGTCCCTCATGGGAATTCAGTCACTTGTGCCAACAATGCCTCTTATCCGGTTCAGGGAGTTGGAAAGATTGTGCTTACTATTGCAAATGGCAGTTCCTTCACACTTGTTGATGCACTTTATGTACCTGGGATCAAGAAGAATCTCTTGTCTGTATCCGCACTTGCTAGACTTGGACTTGTAGTCAAATTTGTGGATGACAGATGTACAGTTCATGATCTCAATTTTGGTGATGAAATTGTTGCATCTGGCCTTTTGTGCCATGGGCTGTATAAGCTCACTTTGTATGACAAGTGTGGACCAAATTTTGCAAATGTTGTTGTTGCAGATTCAAGGGTTATTTTAGATGAAAAAATTTGGCATCCACGTTATGGTCATCTGAATTTTTCCAGTTTGTTGCGTTTGTAGAAATCTGATATGGTTGCTTCTTTGCCGCCTCTTGAAGCACCTGTCAAACATGTTTGTGAAGGCTGTATTTTGGGTAAGATGCAGCGTTCTAAGTTTCCAAAGGATGGTTCAGTTCGGGCCACATGCAGGTTGCATCTTGTGCATAGTGATGTTTGTGGGCCCATGCAAACTCCGTCCTTGGGCAATTTCCTTTACTTAGTGACTTTCATTGATGATTACTCCAGACATGCATGGGTATTTCCACTTAAATCAAAGTCCAAAATTTCGTTGTGCTTCAAATTTTTTTTGGGTATGGCTGAAAATGTCTCGAAATGTACTATGGGCACCCTCCGTTCCAATCGAGGGGGGGTATATGTCTCATGAATTTAATGCATTTCTGGCTAGTCGTGTGATAAAACACCAATGTACAGTGCCTTATACACCTCAGCAAAATGGTGTCTGAGAGGAAAAACATGTCAAAATGCACGTGTATCAAAAAAGTGAAGCTTTGCACGCATTCTTTTCATTCGGCTTTGAGTTGAGTGCATGTGTGCCACTTATGTACTTAACAGGTGTCCTACAAAATCTTTGCAGTCTATTACTCCATAGGACATGGTGCATAGAAGTATTAAGTTATCTACATGCAGTCTACTATGCATGCTTTGTGTTGTTGGCTGTTTTGATGCTTTGGCTACATATGCACAAAAACACATTGCAGAAAATTGGATGATAAGGCTGTCAAATGTATTTTTGTTGCTAATAGTGCTAAAAGCAAAGGCTACAGGTTATATCATCCGCAAACAAAGTGTATTCTGGTTTCACGGGATGTAGTGTTTGTGGAAGATTCTATTCAGCCCTTGCTGTCATGTACTAGATACAATAATGTAAGCTCACAGGACATTTATCACACTTTGTTGCCTCTTTTTCAGTGGTGGAAATATGAATGTAATTTCCAATGAGTCAAATGTACAGCCTATGGGGGTTTTTGAAATGTTACAGATCAGCCTATTACTGATGCAGATGTACATGATGTACTTGATGAGGAAAGGGCTGAAAATGAGCAGGCTAGAGGTATGCCAAAATGGTTGGTGCACACTTTGCGTGACAGTAAATTGGATGCACCTTTGTCTAGTCGTACTCGTTAGGGCTCTTTCCATGCATCTTTTGCATCAGATTGTTATGCTTTGGCTGTGTCTAGCTTACATGATGTTGAGGAGCCTCTATCTTTTGATGAAGCACAGAATTTAGAAAATTGGATGGCTGCCATGCAATCAGAATACGATGCACTTATAAAAAATGACACATGGACTTTATGTGATTTGCCTCCTGGCAAAAAGGCCATTGGTACGAAGTGGGTCTACAAGTTGAAACGCAAGCCAAATGGTGAGATCGATCACCATAAGGCTTGACTTGTTGCAAAGGGTTATGCACAGCAAAAAGGCATAGATTATGAAGATACTTTTTATCCCACTTGTCCTATGACTACTGTGCATTTTCTATGTGCATTGGCAGCTTACCTACAATGAATTTCCTACAAAGCCCTAATGTACATCGATGTGTTCAATTAAAATGTAATGAAGAAAAATGTGATTCTTGCTTTTGAACTATGTTGTCTAAAGTTCCTCATTAATGGTTAAATGTAATGTGTATGCATACCAAATTTTTCACACTCGCGACACAATTTCTCCTAGGTACCAAGTAGACTTGCAATCTACTACAGAAGGTGCTGGTGCTAATAGGGTGGACATACTTGCAACAGATTTTTGTCCAAGTGCCAAGTAGATTGATCATCTACTCTGGAACAATGTCGAATGTGCTAAAAGTGGATCTTGAACAAAAAGCGAATGGACCAAAGATACCTCTCTTAAATAGAAGCATAGTCAAGGAAAACTATGATTTCAAGGGTGGGATAATATTGTCACCAAATTTCATTTTTGGTCTACTTAAATGAACTTTCTCTCACTAGAATTGACCATTCTACCAAGAGAAAATAAAAATAGTAGAAGGGTCAATTATGTACAATGGGTAGAGGAACTTGCTCGTCAATTAGAGAGTTTCAAGATTTGAACGTATGCTTCACAAGTACCAATAGAATTCAATAAGGATTCAATCGGGATCATATGGGACAAAGATGCGGTATTACAGAGTCCAAAAGAGTCCAAAGCGGATCCAGAAAGCCTCCAAAGCGAGAATGATAACCAAAAGGTGGAAATGGGAGCTAAGATGTTCTTATCCACATTTGTAAACCTAAAGCTATGTGGAGATAAGGGATGTGGTCCACAAGTCTCCCATGCAAAAGAGAAAGTGAGAGGAGTAGCTCTAAAAATAAAAAACTGTTTTTACAAGACCTAGGTTGAGTATTTTGGAATAAGTTAAAAAAAAGGCGTTTCTATAAATTCTTATTAGAAACGGCAAGATGAACAACTTTGTGGTTCAAAAGTTGTTTCATTTGAGGACTTCAAGTGGGAGTTTTCTTTGTTTTCTATAGGGCTATATTGGAGAGAGCAGGGAAACTTCTATCTTCCTGTCTCGTGAAGCTCCATGCAATCCTCAACCAAAAAGATGCTCTCCATGCTCTTCTCAAGGAACATTATCTCTCTCTCTCTCTCTCTCTCTCTCTTTTTGGGAAAGATTCTATATTATATTATCTTCTCTCTCTCTCTCTCTCTCTCTCTCTCTCTCTCTCTCTCTCTCTCACACACACACACACACACACACACACACACACACACACACAAGTCTCTATATTAGTTATGGCTACTGAAATTTATACATGATTAACTATGGAGGTTACTACTTCTTAATGCTTACATATCTTCTTTTCAACCTCATTCTTGCTAAATCTCCGTAGATCTTATCACCCAGGAGGTGTTTAGGGTCTTGGGATTGAGTTCAATGAGGTCCTTTAAGTGACAAGTCTAACCGCAAACTCCGCCAAATTTCAGAACTTTCATCTCTTCAATTTGTGCAGTTCAAAGTGCGATTAGCCGGTTGTACTGATCAAAAGCTCTTCTCAAGAACAAGAATTTATCTATACAAATTCCTTTCAGGAGAGAGGGGGGGGGGGGGGGGGGGGGTTAGCTCCAAAAAGTCTGACCCTCAACTGATGTCAAATTCTTTGCTCTCCCTCTTTCTTGTAGTTTTGGTATTTGTATGTGATGTGTGATTGAATCCAAGTTAATGCATGCTTTGCAATTGTTATGCTCAATGTTACATAATTGATTGATTACTTGTAAAAGCATGTCTTATGACGTAAGCTTTATAAGCTAATTCAGGCAAGAGCCAAATTGATCACATTCATTACAAGCAAGAGGATTCTCCAGTAATATAAAGGGAGTCTGATCATTGTCTCATTTATACTAGCTCTAATCTGAAGCAAGATGAACATACATGTTTATTTAGCAAGAGTTGTAGAAGGTCTACATCAAGTTTCCATTACTCAGTACTTGGGAGGGGCATCATCAATGAGTCGATCAAGAAGCGACCCGTAGTTGCATTGTCCTCATATGGTAGAAGGTCGACATCAAGTTACTGTTTCCAATTTAGGGGTGGCATCATCAACTGGTCTAGCAAGAATTTGCACTTTCCTCATTACAACTTGAGTTTAAAGGAGCAAACAATGTTATTTGTGAGGTAATATGGCTAACCGATATAATGCTTGAAGAGTGTGGGTGTGACATCTCAAGCCATATAAATATCTTTTGCAATCAAATATCCACTTTTGTCTTGGAAACAACCCAATTCCACATGGTAAGAAAAATACATATAGAATCACCATCATTTCATTACCAACAAAGTAGAGGCCAACATATAGAGATTTGTCATTGTTTCACTAGGGAGAAGGTTTCCTATAGAAGACGTTAATCTTATTTACTTCTTCACACATGAACAACAATGCATCTAGAATATTTGAGAAGTTTCATGTCCTTAAGAAAAAGTACATTGATTTATTTTGATCTCAAAAGCCCAAGGCAAGCTCAAGGCAAGCTCTGAACATGGCGGGTCGTCAACAACGTTGATGCACATGAAGATAGCGCAGGGATTTCAACAGGGCTGTGTAGAGCCTCTGAGGGCCACCTTCCCTTGCCTTAGGTCACAAGCGAGTGCTTACTCAGTAATCTGAGGAGACCGCAGTAGCTTGAGAGTTCAGCAAGAGTTCGCAGCAGTCCGACGAGCACTAGGCTTTAACTCAGTGTGCTGTTACAAAGTGGGGACAACCTTGGCGAGCTAGTGTTTTGCCTCCTGCTCTGAACGAAACACCATCGTTTTTTTTTGCCATCACGATTATTTGCTGCATAATGATCTTTGTTTAGCTTTTCCCTAGTTAATACTCGTTACATTTTGTTTCACAATAATCGTTTCTTGCAAGCTTCTGCCTAGCAAATAATCGTTTTTTTTTCGGGAACATATGCCTTAGCTTATTGCTTTTGGAAGGGGTTCTTTCTTTCTTTCCTTTTTGTGAGTCATTTAGTCATGGAACCCGACGCTCTAATAGTAAGCGAGGATATCGTAAAATTCTCACAGATGTTAGGGACGGGTAAAGTACCTGAAATGGGGTTAGCAGTGCCGATGGATGAAAGCGACGGTTCGGTCTTGAAACCGGTATATGACATGGAAATGTCGAGTCCCAACTTGCCAAAGGCTGCAACCATGAAAGTGGACAAAACTGTATCGATTGAAAAAGTTCCTTCTGAGGAAACAAGAGAGAAAATGGGCTTAGCTCAAGGGTTCAAATTCAAGGTTAAAACCCTCAAAGACGGGGTTCCTCAGAGTCCCATTTGTACCAATGTAAATAAGGCATCAAGTGTATCTGCAGCTCGCAGGCCAGGCATCTCGTTTGCTAGCATACTCAAGGGGCCTAACTCTAAGGATGGTGGAAAGGCTCAACAGAAGAGTTGTTGAGTGAAGGAGATGTCAAAAGCTGCAGAATACAAGGGCTAGACTTCAGCAAGAGCTCAAGGAAGTCATCAAAATGATTGAGTCTGGCCCTAACAACAACAAGAGAACTTGCACCCAAATAGATTGCAGTGGGCTGATTAAAGACGGGCTGGCAGATCGGGCCTTTTCTACTCAAAAAAAGTCTTTGCCACAGCAGGTGTAGGTTGTCGAGGCTATTACTGTAGCGATTCCACCAACGTTGATAAAAAACAGTAAGCCAGGCAAGCCAAGCTAACGCTTGTATTTGGGTTCATTGGAAGAATCCCAAACAGGTTTGAGATGATACAATGGCTTTAGTGCCCTCAAATTCTTGGTCATGGAGGAGCAGTTGAAAGTACTTTCTACCTAGCTAAAGGATTTTGTTCAGTGAGATTCAAAGAGGCCTCCAATGTGGAAAAGATTCTTGACAAAGGGCTCCTAGTATTTAATAGGACTACGGTTTGTGTGGTGCCTTGGGAGCCAGCGTTCGACTCAGCTGAATCTCTACAAGGATTTCATCCGGTCTGGGTTGAGTTTGTGGGACTGCCTAGCTGGCTGTGGGAAAATCTTAGGATTCTTGCTAGTCAACTGGGCACTCCCTTATTTATACCTAGCAAGAGAGGGTTTGGCAGAACCTCAAATAGGGTTTGTATAGGCTGGGATGTGTCTAAAACGCCACCTAAGAGCATGGTTATCAATGTCGGTGCTGGGCTTGTTACTATTCCGCTTAACTTTGGAACATATTTTGGAGCATGTTTTGAATGCAACAACTTTGGACACTTCGCCAAGGATTGCCCCTTGAAGTCTAAAGGTACTGCAGCTCCATCAGCACAGGCCCCCAGTGAAATGGAAACCCCGATGGAAGGGCTGGAGAGGCAAGGAGGCAGTAACGAAGAGGCAAATGCAGGGAAGGATAAAGAAGGTATAATGGATACAAAAATGCAGGAAAAGATTATGGAGGAATCGATTCCCATACAACGAACTTCTGAAAGTGCATGCAATAATAATATAATCATTACTCCCGCTGCTACCCCAAAATTTATGATAGTGACAACAGTGATGGCTGTTAAAATCCCTGGTCTAAAAAGAGCCAAAAGAGTGAAGGTAGTGGCAAGAGACTCCAAAGTGCCTCAAGTCATGAGAACACTTGAGGTGAAAGGATCTAATCCATCCTCCACCCCTTTGAAAGGAGGAGGTTTCACTATCCCACTGCACAATCTATTTGCAGCGTTGCAAGAAAAGAAATCCATTGACTTGGAACCCCGGGATTCTCCGGAGACCAAGGAGAGGGGGGGGGGGAGAATGATTCAGATGCTGAAGAGTTCGTTCCTCTATCCCAATGAACCCCTCATTAATGATGGAGTCTCTCACTATCCAATCTTGGAACGTAAAGGGGCTGAAAACCATAAGGAGAGTATCTCTATTCTAGGAGGAAATAAAAAAGGAGAAGGCAGTCAACTATTGGGCCATCCAGGAACACCACTTAGATGCTCATAGCAAGAGAAAGTAGGTGCTAGGAAAGAAAGTTGTATTTTATGGGGAAGGAAGTAATTGTTTCAGTGGCATCCTCAGCATTGCGGATAGAGAATTGGAGCCAAAGTTGGTTCTAAACCACCCTTCCGGCAGAATCTTGGGGATTAGAATCAAATGGGAAGGGCATTCCTTCACCATTGTGAATGTGTAAGGCCCTTGCAATGCAAAATATAGAGCTAAACTATGGATGCATCTTAGAGATACTCCTATTGAAGGTGAGTGGTTGTTGGTTGGCGACTTCAAAATTGTAGAAAAGAGCAGGGATAGAACAGGGTCCTCCAGTATGTTGGTTGGCTAGGAAAGGTCTAAATGGCAAAGTTTGTGCGAAAAGTGGGTGATGATCAACTAATGGGAAATCGGACCATGGAACAACACGCCTGGTTTCATCTATGCAAGCCTGCAGTATGCCCGCACTGCCTCCAGGCTGGACATATGCTATTGCTCACACCAAGCTGAGAGGATTCTGCCGTTGATGGAGATGAAGGTAGTCCCAAAAAAAAGCCTTTCGGATCACATACCTCTACACATACATATTAAGAAGAATACAGGGGAGGAGTAGACCCCAAGAGGTGGGAAAAAACTATTGGTAACAGGTGCACACATATTCAAAAACCCTCTTTTCAGGAATCTAATTAAGAAAGCACTGGGTAAGCTCAGAAAAGATGTTGACCTCAACAAACACAATGCGTGGGACCTGTTTTCTCGGAGCATCCAGAAAGCAATCAAAACCTCAGGCCCCTGAATCAAGAAATTTAGGGAGGGACACCTTATGCATCTTGCAGCGGAGTTACAACTGCTTATCTCCAAAAAAGCCAATGGGCTTGCTACTGAGGATGAGCACAAATGATGGCTCGAAGCCAAATCTAACCTTGCTAATGAGCAGTTAAAAGATATCAGAAAGGCAAGGCTTCTCTCCAGGGAGACTTTCCTTCAACCGGAAGCCTCTAATCAAGCTCAGTTTTTTAGGGCTTTAAAAATCAAGAAGAGTCGGGGCCACGTCCGCTCGATCTATGATGAGAAAGGGACAACAGTTCATAACCAAGATGAGATGCATGGATGGTCTGATGTTGAGCTATCTTAGTCAAATCATTGGACAGCCAGAGATCCAGTCCCAAGAAGTGGAAGAAGTCAGAGGGACCTTACTTCAGAGTGCCAAGAACAAGATTCCCCACTCAGAAGCTAATAGCTTGGAAAGGGCATTTTCTGAAGACGAATGTTCTCTTGCATTGCAAGCCCTTGGCAAGGAAAAGTCCCCTGGTTGGGATGGGATGACGGTAGAATTCTTTAGAGAATTTTGGGATGGTCTCAAGGGCCCAATCACAAGGTTGGCCAATAAAGCCATTGTCGAAGGGTCGATGGAGATACGTGTAAAGAGAGGGCTTATCAAACCCATCCCAAAGCAGATCTGTTGTTCTCAACTTAAACATTGGCGCCCTATAACGATGATGTCGGTGGCCTACAAAATTATTGCTAAAGCAGTAGCCCTCAGACTTGCCCCCTTACTAAACAAGATCATCTCTCCCCATCAACATGGATTCATCAAAGGAAGGTCCATCTACGATAACATCTTGGTAGCAATGGTGGGCATCGAATACGCAATTGTCACAAAGCAAGAGTGCATTCTGCTACAGTTGGACCTGGATAAGGCTTATGACAGAATAACATGGTCATATATAGAAGCCGTCATGGAAGCTTTGGGCTTTGGGCCTCGCCTATGTCGTCTGGGGGCTGGAAGCCAGTCAGAGCTCCTATTCAACGATAGAATTGTGGGCTCTTTTGAGGTCAAAAGGTCTATTAAGCAGGGATGCCCCTTGGCCCCCCTGATTTTTGCCATAGGATCGCATCCTTTAATCATGACACTTGAAGCTAGTGCAGAACGAGGGGGTTGCAAGTCCTGGCTTTACCAAGAAATATCCAACTCCTAGCAAAACTTTTTGCAGACGATTCTCTCCTCTTCTTGAAGGCGTGCCCCCAGGTCATTAGGAAAACTCTAGAGATTGTTCAAATATTCGCGGTAGCTTCGAGGTCCAAGTGTAATATAGAGAAGTCAAGGCTGATCTCCCTATCGGAAAATGACTCAATTGACCCTTCTGACTGGTCAAGGGAGATTGTCACAAAAGGGAATATCTTCAGACATCTGGGAGCACCCTTGGGGGTGGACGTAACTCACAAGCAAAGATTTGAGTGGGTTCTTGAAAAAATCAAAACAAAAATGAGTAGGTGGGAGTATGCTCTTCTCCCATTCCAAAGTCGGGTAAAAGTGATAAATGCCTTCATGATTCCTTATGTTGCCTTCACTAGCCCGCTTCTCAAGATGGCTAAGTGTCACTAGAAGGAGTTCTTAAAACCCCAGCAAAAATGTTTTTATGGAAAAACAACACGAAATCCACCAGGCCTTGGCAATGGGCCCGTTGGGAATCACTTGCTCGGCCGGTGAATCAAGGAGGCCTCGGAATTCTCAACCGGATGGCCCATGCAGAAGCTTGTTGCGCCAAATTTGTCGTCTCCTTGGTTAAACAGGATCAAGTTTGGGCTGTCATGATCAAAGATATGATGGAAGTGGCTAAACTTGGCTCGAAAGGAGGTAAATGGAGAGGGGTGGAGTTCCATGACAAACTATTAGCCCCGGCATGGTCTACCCTTAGACTGGGGGGCAGCTCAGGAGAATTGGTAAGAAAATGCAATAGGGCAGCAAGAGTCTTAAAGTGGGTGAAGAAACCAGATACTTCAAGAACTCCATTTTGCATTGGTCCCCCTGGCTGTCCAAAGTTGTAGATCCACCACAAATTACCTATTGGATAGAGACAGCCAGAAAACTGAATAACAAGGGTCTGAATCGACTTAGGCACTTCTGGGACAGGGACAACAAGAGTTGGAAAACCATTGATCTTCTGGTTGGCCAGTACCAACTTAATAGCTTGGAGGTCTTGCTTGTCCACAAAGTGATGAAAGAGCTTGACAATATGGTGATGCCGATTTGTGACTCGGAGTTGGACTGGAATGCCTATAAATGGCCCGGAAGCAGTCTCTTATGGAAACCCCATCCTAAAGACATTTATCATACAATGATGCATAAGAAGAATTGGTCTAGAACCCTTAACAAGATATGGAAAAAACAATGGCCGGAGGAAAGGTGGGAGCAAGTAATAGAGAACATCTGGAAGCCTAAGGTTCTGCAGCACATGAAGGTATTTTTATGGAAGGTAATCTGGGGTGCTCTACCGACGGGGGTGAAGATTCAGGAGAGAGGGATTGGGTCGTGCAGGCTCGCTAGTGAAGATCTAGCCCACCTCTTTATGGATTTCCCAACTATCAAAGGCCTAGCAGGGAAAATATGCAAGTGGGTCCAAAGAACATGGAAAATTTGTTTCTTCAAGACTCATCTATTCCTTGGAGGGAAGAATTCAAGTAGTCCTGCCCTCCTCATCAGCACTCAAATCGTCCGATACTTCTTCTTACATAATGTATGGCAGACAAGAGAACCGTCGTGTTTGAAGGAGGTTTCGAGGTGGCAAGCTTCGCAGAAATTATACAAGAAAGCAAAGTGCTAATATGGACACTTGGACGCAAGCAACACTCGGAGGATTGGTCTAGGACTACTTGTGCCTTGTTGTCAGCAGTTGACATGCCTAGGACGAGGGAAAATACTAGCCATCGGTAATTAAAAGATATCAGAAGAACATGACAATGGACTTTGCTGCCTTGATAGCCGTTGTGATTTTGGTCCCTGTATGATCTCATGGCCGGCTCATCACGAGCATGACAAAACCTTGTGATTTTTTAGGTTGATCAATATAATTCACTCACAATTGTGAGTTTTGCTTAAAAAAAGAAAAAGTACATTTTTTGTAAGTAAGGAAGATTCTATACCGATCATGAGGGAGTGTTGAAGAGTAATGGTTAGCTTTGCACTCAACTATATGGTTGTATATTATCACTCAAGCATCTATCATAATGTTGAAACCCGGCACTATATGGTAGATCTTTACCCACTAAATAATCAAAGGGATTATCCAAGATACATCATTACCCTTATTTGTGAATAGTTAATTTTATCCATCAGCACTTGAAGTGAAGCTTTGATTGGAAGTAAGGCCAAGACGAATTAACCCTATATAGGAGGGAAGGGCCTTGTCCTAAGATTAGCTAATCAATACCGAAAGCCGTGATCAGACAGCCGTGAACTACATGGGCAAGAAAGCCTATCTCAAAGAAAAATAGACAATATATACAACCTCCTAATGAACAGTGATTAAGAGAGCTTTAGCAGAAGAGGAAAGGAGCTGAACTGACCATGAAGGCATCGATCTCAGCTGGCCTGATCAGCGCCTGGGCTGCAGGAGCACGGGATGACGTACTGGGGTCGACGCTGCCGAGCGTCACGTACTTGTGCATAACGCTACGCATTCTGGCCAGCTGTACTGCGTCGAGAGCCGGCAGCTGCTGCCAGGGCACGCCGACACTCACGCATTCCACGTGCGCCTGCATCAGGTTGTGAAAGAGCGGGTGTGCGACAATCTCTGCTTTCACTTTTGCACTCGCGCGAAGATCGTCGATGAGCTGCAAATACTCGTAGCGTCCACGATGTTGTCCCCGTTGCTGATGAATATTGTCAGTTCTCTCATCTGCTGCAGTACTGTGCGTATCTGATGAGGACGGAAGGCGAGCGGCATTTCCCTGCCATGATGACGACGACGATGATATTGGCAGGCACGCAGGCTGAAGTAGTGCCTCTGATATAGGTGATGGTGGACTAGAGTATGATGATGATGTGTGATGAATGCTCTGCATATGTCGACGAGCTGTACTGCCATGGTGGCCTGGTGGCCAGCTGCTCAGCTCTTCCATTTTCCCTTTGTTGCAGGGGCGTACGCCCGAGAAAGCCATGCTCTGCCATGCTTCAGCTCAGTCTATTATTCAGCCAGCAGCTTTGCAGGTGGTGACCCCAGCTGGCTGACTCTCTCTCTGCTCGTCACGCGCGCACACAAAGAGCTGAGATTTCGACTCTTTTTGCACAGCAACGTTGAGCAAGCAACAGTGGAAACTTTTCCACGAACGTCGACGACAGCGCTTTCTCTTCCTCCCCTTAGTTTGTGTTCTTCTCCCTCCCACCGTAAATTAGCAGGACAAGGTCGATGATGATAGCATATAATAAACTCTCTCTCTCTCTCTCTCTCTCTCTTCCGACTCGTCCCCATACACACACAATGTCACACATACAGTGTTTTTCTTGAAAGCTACACCCTGATTGTTTCTTTTGCCGCGCTTGAAAGCTACCTTACAATGAGAGGGTTGGGTTTGCAGTTTGGCTGTCTGTTGGTACTTTGATCTCCTCAATGGTGTAAATTCGTAGTACCTACACTATTATTCCTCACACAATGGCGTTCAGACCGGTTCAGACGGCAAGATGGATATTTTGACCTGGTGAACATGGTCTTCTTCCTGTAGTTTAGAGAGGGGTGGAAAGCCTAAGGCCCCTATCACACACGTCTTACAGGCGGTGCGGACAAGTGAGATGGCTGCTAATTATGGACGGATACATTTTTTACTACTCAAGCCATTTCTGATCAACACAATCGCACACACTTCATAGAGGGTGGTATCCGTCTGGTCATCTGCAATGCCCTCAACCAATCACGTGCTATTTTCTTCATACGGGCGAGGGAAGGGAGGCTTGTAGAGGCCCCCCACGGACAAGAGCTAGATGGCCATGACCTAGTAGCCAGCTTGGACACTGCTCTTGTGTCTATCGGATGGGTGTGATAGGCAAGGCCCGATGCACCGAGGTTGATCCACCAATCTCAGGAGGAAGCATGTCCATCCGGATGCATCTGACACGGGCCTAAGTAGGCTTTGAGAGAGGTGATTTGCGATTAGCAGGGAAAACAACTTGGATGCTTCTAGGCTAATCGCAGATCACCTCTATGAAAGCCTACTTAGAGCAATTTCGAGCCTTACTAGGCCACCATAATGAGCTCAAATATGGCGTGAACCTATAAGCAGTGGAGCTCCAACTTGGACAAGAATCTAATCGAACCCACTCTCTGTTTTCCCATCATGCTCACAACACATATCCACTTTCCTCTTTAACATTGTTAGTCACATCACTATATGTCACGAAAATTAATTTCTAACATTTTAAAAGCATTATGAGATTTCGGAAGTCATTTGGAGGGCCTTCTAAGAAATTCTATTTCTCTCTCTAGAAAATGTTCTTAAAATATACTTGCACTTGTTGCGTACATTCAAAAAGACAACTTAACACTCTGAAAAGCTTTCCAAAAATCCTTGAAAACGGTCCGTTTTTCATTCAATGCATGTGTCGTTTTCATGAATTACACGACGTTCATTCAATATAGCTTTCGTCATCATTGAAATTAAAAAAATCACAAAATTATCAGTTGGTGTTAGAATTTAAAATTTTTGACATTGCCAATGCGTTTAAAATGACCAAAAATTTTAAAAACATCTATCTACTTGCCTCAATCTGACACCCAGAGAGGGAGAAATTGTCAAAATACCCCTAAAAAGGAGATTTTGCCTCACGACGCGCGGAGGGCCATCTGGAAAATTCCAAATGGCCCTCCGCACGCTGTGAGGCAAAAAATAAAAAAATTTGGATCACGACACGTAGAGGGTCATCTAAAATTCTCTAGATGGTCCCTCGCGCGCCATGCAGATCCAAAATCCCCTTTTTAGGAGTTTTTTGTGATTTCTCCCTCTCCGGGTTTCAGATTGAGGCAAATAGATAGATGTTTTTTAGGTTTTTTGGATGTTCTGGACGCATTGACGGTGTCAAAAGTTTCAAATTCTAACATCAATTGACAGTTTTGTGATTTTTTTAAATTTCAATGATGACGAAAGCCATATTAAATGAGCGTCGCCTACCTCATGAAAAAGACATTCGCATTGAATGAAAAGGCACCCGTTTTCAAGGACCATTGACACTTTTTATTTATTTTCTTAATATCAATCTATTTTTCTACGTAATGTAAGCTCTTCTTTCATGGGAGGAGCGCTTTTTCTCTCTCTTCTAAAAGGCCCTCTAAAAGACCTCCGAAATCTCCTAATATTTTCCATCTTAAATTGACCACTTAAGTCTAGGATAAATAAAAGAAAACAAGTGAAATTGATTAAAGTGCTTATATACTTATTTAAGTTAAGAGCTTGGGACCAAAAGAAACAAGTCTATAAAAGAGCAAGGATGATTGCTATTTAATTATCACAAGTCAAAGGTATATATCAAGGAAGAATAAATCTATCTCGAGCAACCTTTATCAAAGGTACACGGCAAAGGGGGCTAATTAGAGAAATTATAGAAGTTCAAAAATAGAAACTAGCTATGTTAAATTTAAGTAATTAAATTTGCTCATTAGACTCCAAGTATGAATTTTGGAAAGCCTTAGGGTTAAATTTTGACTTGCCAGAGATAGTTTAAATTTAGCAAGTTTCAAAACCAACTTTATAGACCCTTCCAAGGATTGTGTTGATGATTTTACACAAGAGGGAAAGCTCCAAAGCCCAAGGATAAGTTTAATTTCACCATCATCTGTCCTAATTTGTTACGTAGGCCAACAATGAAGGAAAACATAAAGGACTATGTTTCCAAATGCATTGTATGTCAAAAGACAAAGTAGGATAGAGGGAAGTAGCATGGCTTGCTTCAAATATTGCCTATACCCAATTTCCAGTGGGAGAGTTAATCCATGGATTTTATCTTGTCAAGATCTATTCACGAAAGTACGAGAACATGGACAGTAGTAGACCGATTTAGGATGCATCTTTGTCTAGTCATACTCATTCAGGTTCTTGCCATGCATCTTATGTCTCAAATTGCTATGCTTTTTATATCGATTAGAAATTCCATTAAAGCACACCATATTGCAATCCTCTTCATATCCCAATTCTTTCAGTATCATGGCTTACCAGCATCCATAGTATTTGACAGAGACCCAAGAATGATTAGTAATTTTTGGAAAGGTCTTTTTGAAAATCTAGATACTAAGTGAATTTCTCCTCGGCCTATCATCCTCAAACAGATGGCCAAAGTGAAATAGGAAATTGAACTATTATTGATCTACTCAAAGCCTATGTTATATAGATAGATCAAAGAGATCGATTGAAAAAGTATCTACCCTTTGTAGAGTATGCGTACAATAACATTCTCCATATTTGTATAGGAAAGGCACCCTTCAAAGTAATTGAAGGAAGACCCAAGATTCCATTGATCTTTGTTGATGCTAATGACTATACTAGAGACCTTAAAGAATCTTTTGATAAGATTAAGAAAGCTATATTCATCACATAACAGAAGCAAAAGGCTAATGCTTACAAGCATAAAAGAGTACTGACCTTCAAAGAGAATGATTCGGTATTGCTCATATTTCACAAAGCATGTTTAAACCATACAATAGGAAAAGGGAAGTTCATAGATGCCCAACGGGTCATGAGAAAAATTATGCTAAGCTAGAAAAAATATATTAATATGGTCCATTTTAGATTCTTAAGCTAAACAATGAATTGTGTAATAAGTTAAGCTTACCTAGCACTTGGCTCATTCAAAATGCCTCTCATGTGAGCCTTTAAAACTTATAAGTGCGAGCCGCCAAAAGACCTAGTGATTTAAGATCCACTCGAGTTTGAAGGTCAAGAAGATATCCTGCAGTCCGATAGTATCCTGCAACATTAAGAGAATGTTTCTGTAACATTTAATGGCCTAGTAACTTGTGTGTAGCGGAAAATAGCATAAACATAGTGAGCATTTCATTAGAATAGATTCCTAATGAGCATAGCAAGATCGAGTGCTTGGATGGAGAGAGCAACAAAAAGCATAACACCTAGTTAGATAGGCATGAACAATACTTCAAAAGAGAGAGAAATTAAGCTATTGATAATAGTTGAGAATCGGATTTATATGGAGCCGATCCCCCTCCAAAAGGCTTTGTATTATAGGTTTCCCCCATCAAGAGAGACATTCTACAATACTTTTCTTTGTGATCCTTCGATAACTAGCTATTGCAATGAAGATGGAATCTTCAAGCACTAAGAAAACACTTATAAAACACAACACCAAGTCCCTCATTGTGTCAGACCCAAGACCTCACACACCTTCGAAGATGGTGAGAGCTAGCGGGGTATGAGGGTAGATTGAGAGGAAGGAGTAGTCGTACGAGAAAGAAGTATATCTACTCACATAATCACTCATAATAGATTAGAATAGCTTAGTAATTAGTATGGTAGAGGAGATGAGCATGCATTGAAGCTTGGATCTTGGTTGGATTTGCATCACAAAGCCAAGAGTTGTTGGTGTAGGCCTCCCTTCTCACAAGCTTGGAGTAGATGATGAGCTTTCCATTACAGCTTGAGAAGGAGAGAGAGAGAGAGTCTTCTTGCTTCACACATGAGATTGTGTGAGTGTGTGTGTGATAATTCCTTGCCAAAATCAACCCCCTCTCCCTCTTGGTCGACCCCTCTTGCAAAATACTCTTGCTGGCACCTCGTTGGACCCTGCAAAGCTTAGCCAATATATGAAAATTGAGAAGCATAAGTGATAGCCTTGTGACATATGTCCCCCTTTCCCCTTTTGTGAGAGCTTTAGGTAATTAAATTAATAAAGTAATCTCTCATTGGATCCCTTTTTCTTTTGGCCAATAGGAAGCAGGCAAGCCATTGGGCTCCTGAATGCTCATTGGACCCCTTGGGAGACTGTCCAATAGTCCTCTAGAGAGTTTAATTCTTATTGGTTCTTTTATCAAGTGTTTTTAAATGAATTAAACTAGATTTACCCTAGCCTAATTCTCATTGGTCCACCTCTATGGCCATCCAATAGGATTTGAGTGCACCTTGTGGGCAATTTGCCTAGGGAGCTGATATGTGTCGACTATGCCCTTTGTGTAGAGGGGCTTGCATGAGTGTGTGTGTGTGTGTGTGTGTGTGTGTGTGTGTGTGTGTGTGTGTATGTGTGTGTGTTGTGTGTGTGTGTGTGTGTGTGTGTGTGTGTGTGTGTTTCTCTCCCATCCCCTTTGGTAGAGGGCTTGCATGAGTGTGTGTGTGTGTGTGTGTGTGTTTCTCTCCCATCCCCTACTAAAAGGGCTTGCCTCCTCCTATGTAGGAGCTTGCAAAGACTTTTGTGTACACTCAAAGCATCCAAATTTCCCTAAGGTTGGACCATTTGACATAAGCTTTGAATTTTGGAACCTTAGTATTTTGGAAGTCTTAATGGGATGAGCCTTAGGGTCTTTGAAGCCCATTGTTGCACATTGCTCTTTTGCAGATGGACCCCCCTTTGGATCTCTATTTTCCCTCCTTTGGATCCCTACTGTGGCCGATTTGCCAGCTTAACCAATATTCTAGCTTTTTCTCCCCTGGCACTTCCCCATATTAAATGATAAGTTTAACATGAGAAAATCATTTAGGAGAATTAGATATTAATTATTATGATAGTTTCAAGAAGTGGTAAGACTATCTGACGATAACTTATTAAGTTTAAAAATTATCCTTTTGAAGATGCAAGTTGGATGCAAGACATCGAGTTAAAGGCTAACGTAAACCTTGTAAACGCTTACAATGACTCATGTCAAAGGTAAGAATGAGGTATGAACAAACATTTTCTTCTCTTGACGCTAAGATTTTCTTTTAGATATTCATAAGTTTTCAAATGTATGCATGCAATGAATAATACTTGCCAATCTACTATGGAAGATAATAAGAGCTAAGTAAAGACATGTTTGCAATAGCAAAGTCTTCCACACACGAAGTGGAACTAATCCCTACTGTGAAAGGATATCCACAGGTAAAAAGGGATCCTCTACGCCCAAAGTAAAAGGCTAGCTATGACTTTATTTTCCGTACTCCATAGTCAAGAATGACCATGATGTCAAGGGAGAGGTTATGTCACGAAAATTAACTCTAACCTTCTAAAAGTGTTTCTTAAATTAGCTTTTTAAGTCCCCAAAAAGCAAAAGAGAACAAGCAAAATTGATTAAAGTTCTTATAGACTTATTTAGGTCAAGGCTGGGCTTAGAACCAAAGGAAACAAGTCCATAGAAAAGCAAGAATAACTTCTATTTAATTATCCCAAGTCAAAGGTATAGGTCACAGAAGGATAAGTCTTTGTCGAGAAATCTTGATCAGAGGTAGAAGGTAGAGGAGACTAACTAGAATTATAGGAGACTAAATTTTAAGTATTTAAATTTACTCATTAGACTCCAAGTATGAAGTCTTGAAAGCCTTATGATAAAATTTTAACTTTCCAAAGATAGTCTAAATTTAGCACATTTTGAGACCAGCTTCATATATAGAACCTTAGGCAAGGACTGTGCTAAAGAATTTGCACAAGAAATAAAGGTTCAAAGCCCAAGGACAAGTTTGATTTTACCAGAGTCTGTTCTCATTCATAGAGTCTCCAAAGCATAGTGCAAAGGTCTTGCACATGAGCTAGTAGAATTGAAGGTAAGACTAGGTATTTTAATTAATAAAAGGCTAAAGCTAAAGTCTAAGGTTAGATCAGCCCTTCCTTATTAAGAAAGCTGACTTTAGTGTGTCTCTTCTAATTTTGGTTGGGCCACATGTCTAAGGTAGCTTGCATTTCCTTTATAGAAAGTTGGACAAGTGAGTTTGTGTGTGTGTGTGTGTGTGTGTGTACTTGTCAAGACAAGTCAAAAGAGAAGGGGACGGGGGAGTTCTTTTTCAGATAGCAAGGGGGAAAAGTGTCAAAGCATGCACTTAGTTACATCTTAAGTATTTAGTTGTGACTGATCCAAGCAATGCATTCCATTTAGGAATTTTGGCAAGTGCAAGAAAGGTTAAAAGAGAGGATTCATGGATGATTCTCCTCTCTCTCTCTCTCTCTCTCTCTCTCTCTCACACACACACACACACACACACACACACAAGTGCCCATGGTGGCCAAGCAACCACCCCCCCCCCCCCCCTCTCTCTCTCTCTCTCTCTCTCTCTCTCTCTCTCTCACACACACACACACACACACACACATGGGAGCTCAAGAGACGGCCCCTATGCTCAAGTTCTGAGATGGATGCAAATCCAAGCAAGCGAGCTCATCATCCTTTTCTTCTCTATTATTCTAGCTATGCTAGGAGCTAGCTCATGGAGTAGGAATACAATAAGTTACTACTTTTTCTTTTCACTTTATCTACCTCCATTCTGATAGTTCTTTCTCTCCGCTGGGCTGCTTAGGGATCAAAAAGGAGGGTTACACCATAGAATCATGAAGCTCATCATCGTATTGGTTCAAGGAAACCTCTACAAGAGCACAAGCTTGTATCGTAATCAAAGCTCTCATTGAGGGAATTATAATGCAAAGTCCTTTTGAAGGGAGGATTGACTCTAAAAAAATCTAGTCCTCCACAAGCTGTCAATCTTGATCATGTTATTCCCTCCAATTTATGTGCATGATTTTGATGTTCTAATGTGTAAATGATTCAATGAAATCAACCTTGCACAATCTATAGTTCTCCTCTAAAGAAACCTCTTAATGTACAACTCTCCTTTGATGATATAATTTCATTTCTTATAAGAGGAGAAATTGAGAACCGCTGCTATTACCGTGGAACAAATGAAAAAGGAGAGAGAAAAAATTGCATTGGCAGTAATAGTAGCGGCAATAATTTTTCAAAAATATGCACAACAATAGTCACGGACATATACCCTCGCATTTATTACCGCGTCTATTATCACGGATATTATCGCTATGCGCCTATTCAAAAATAAAGGTGCTCAATTGGGCCATCAAATTTTGGGTGGCCCAAATGAGCACCTTTATTTTTGACCTGCATAAAACAATCTAAACATCAATTGCAATTTGAAAAAATGTACATAAAAAATAAACAATAGAGTTTAAATATACCAACAAGTTAAAATGAAAAAGACCAATAATTTCAAAGAATTACAAATAAGATGATGATTTTAGTTCAGTTGTATATACATATGATCATAGAGTTTTTCTTATACCACATTGGGACTTTAAGAGAGGACTACAAATAATTTTCTATCTGTCCAAGTCCTCCTCCTCCTTGTCATCATCTATAGGTTCATACGTTTGATCACCTAACTCTACATTAACCAAAACCAAATTAAATAGTGATTAGCAATTCAAAACAATTAATAAAATATGGTTTGTTTAGACTTACTGCTTGTAGATATCCAATTGCTGAGTCCAATTTCTCACAAGCGATGTGATGATTCTCCAACAACCATTGCTAAGTATTGAATTCTTTGTGCCACTCTCGATACTTGACCATCTCTCTGGTCGGGTGACTCAGAGTGATATTTTCCTAAGTTAGCAAAAACAAAATCGATTCATAAACTAAAACCTTTTTTGAACCTTTTAGGCTCTAATGTAAGAAAACTTACGTATTTGTCCTTTCAAGTTTCTTTGCCTCCCGAACCATAGTGTGTGGGAGTTTGTCTGGCTCGAGCTTTGCGGTGTTGTCTATAGGATGAGCCTGTTGCAGCTTGTTTGCCCTTTTCTTGCATGGCCCACTCCCACTCTGCATTTGCCATGTTGCCTTCTTGATAGCTCCTATATGAATTTGCGACATGGTTGGCCGTTGTGCACCGTACAAATGCTTGCTTATTTTTAAAAATATTTTAATGCAGCCCTCTAACCACTGTCCTGAAAAATGCTCATTGGGGGCATTTGGGAATCAAGCATGCAATGCTTCCTCGATGTAGCATACATGATTGGACTGTAGATCTTTGAACTTTGCAAAAAAAAAATCTTATACGTCGAGTGTATAAGAATCTGAAGATGGCGTCAAAACCCCTGCCCAGGGATTTCATGAACGTAATCACGATCGGGTGATTACGTCAATAACTTTAGTATTTACACAAAATCATCACGTGATCACGTTAATTATTAACGTGAATTTGATTATGACCTGCAAAAACCTATAGAGCCGGTTAGCCCTCCGGGTTTTCCATTTTTCCTTGCGGGGCCCGTCGGGCTTTTTCATTTCCCGACGGGCCTGCCGAGAAAATGAAAAAGCCAAGAGGGAATAATTATATATAGTAAATAGTGTGCTAACCGCGTACTTTTAGCTAGGCAAATCCTTGGGGAGTGTATCCGAGTGCCGGGTATAGTCATCTCCTTGTGAATTGACCTAAGGTTACAGAGTCACAGGTCCTTTTTTTGGGCCAAACGTAATTCTTAATTCGGTAACCACTTCTAAATTTTTTTAATTCGTTTTATCGACATAAAGGTACAAAACCAAAACAACTGAAAACTTGGAGAATTATGCTCATTGCGAAGAAGCCATTGGTCCAAATGAGGGCTGTAATTAATTTTAGAAGATGAGCATATGTAAATAACGAGTCGATAGTCAAGGGTCGGATGTCCTATACTAGTGTATTGGACATATAAAGATCTTTAAAGTCTTGCATTTGAGCTGATTTACACTTGTCACTCCACAATATTAGAGCTATAATCTTTAATTGGGTTAACATAGCTTTTATATATTAACTTGGTTGCATGGGTGGGCTACAATCCTTCACTGGGTACAAGTAGTCCTCAATTGAGTGGTTATATTGAATATTTATTTGCGTTAGTTCATGCATTGGTTTATACAGAGAGTGCATTATGTATTACGATAGATTATTAGTGTATGAAATGACCAATCATATATTTTATTGCTTTTGTTTGTTTTTTTATAACAATTGAAATTAGATGTGTCTTACTGTTTGCAAATCAAAGTGGACATATAAATAATCATTATAATAATAATTGCATAGAGAGATTCATAGCATTGTTATAGTTATTATGCCATGCATAGACTTCATTGCAATGTGTATGGTTGCTCACAATATAGGTGATTGATATGTGGATTGACTAGCGTACATTAAAAATCTCATATTGTGCATCATGGCTACTTTCATATTGAATGGTTTTTAAATTTTAATATATATTAAAAATAAGAAAAATGTTTCAAAAACTGAACACTTGTTTCTTTTGTCTTCAGTTTTAATTTAGAAGCAATGGAGCAAAATGTGGGCACAAGTGGTACGAAGAAGCCAAAGAATAAAAAGGCTCCTGGCAAAGAGTGGGATTATGCTCACAATATATGCAGCCGATATATGGAGTGGCAATATAAATTTTGTCACACAACAAAATCAGGCGGCGCACCACGTATTAGGAATCATTTTCTGGGTAGTGCTAAAAAAGTTGTAAGAAATGTGAACATCCTCAGGCACCTGCAGTTGCAAAGCATTTGAGAGAAGAGCTCGCCAAAAAGGGTGGCAAGAGACAACAAATATATAGATATGTGGCTTCGAGTCAAGAGTTCCCATAGCCAAATATTAACTCTGAAAATTCTGTAGTGACACCAACTAACCTTGGAGAACAACCTGCGCAAGGAGAGGAAAGTCCAGACATTGTTTCTTTTAAACATCACAATGAAGATGGACTTTGTCAAATGCGTCAAAAATCAATACATCAAAGCTTTCGAGTGCAGTCTCTAGAAGAAGCATAAACTGTGACTCGCCAAAGAAATATTCTTTACTGGAAGTGCTTTGGTCATGGTAGACAACAATCATTGGAAGGCTGCTTGGAAGATAATCGGTGAGTTTGGTCCAGGATGTTTCAGCTCCTTGTTATCACACAATAAGAAATGTTTTCTTGGACAAATGTTACATCGAAGTCAAAGAGCGTGTTGGCAAAATAATACTTGGGAATATTTCGCTTTCAGGATGTAGGATTGTTAGTGATGGTTGGTCAAATGTTCAGAGAAGACCGTTGATCAATGTAATGCTAGTTTGTCCAAGGGGAGAAACATTTATAAAGGTGATTGTTAGTTCTGGTGCAATTAAAAGTGGAAAATACATTTTTGAGGTCCTGATTAGTGTAATGAAAGAATTTGGTACTGAATATGTCGTTCAAGTAGTCATGGAAAACACAAAGAATTGTAAAAATGCCAGTCAGGAACTTCTTTTCACTTCTACGAAAATTGCCGAATTAGAAAATGTAGGGATGGATCTATCTCTAGTATGTATGTACTTACAACAGCCGGTCGCATTTTATTCAATCAACAATTGAAGGAAGCAATGCAAGGTGTTAATAAAGAAGTGCTAATTTCCACACATTTTTGCCAATGATTGTAATACGCACAGCTTAAACTTGGTGCTGAAAGATTGGTACACTAAGAAGAAACCACATGGTTTGCCAAAATAGTTGATACAGCACGTCAGGTTGTTAAATTTATCTTGAAAGGATAAGAGTGCTCGATAGGATGACATGTCACATGATGTTAGAACTTCCTGCTGAAAAACTTGGATCTGCACACACTTTTATACCTTGGAATCACTTCTCTGTAATAAATGCGTTGTGATTGACACATTCAATTGCGCGGCCTTTGATGAATGACAGCTTGAGCAAAAAGAAAAAGTGAAAGATAAAATTGCATGTCTACGTGACAATGTAAACAAAGCTTCTTGGTGGAGGAGTGTAATGGATGCATACCATGTAATGATGCCCGTTATGTTCATGATCCACAATCTTGATCAAAGGGTGCCAAACTTGGGCAAAGTGTGGATGACATGGTGGTCAATCCAACAGTGTCTTGAAAATCCTGAAGAGCTGAAAGAGTCTGTAGTAGTGAAGGAGTGGCAATTATCATTCTTTGGCAAACATCAAAAATTTTGGCTAAGTATTTTCATGAAATGTGGACGAGCGCTCATAGTCCACTCCATAGCGTTGCTTACATGCTCGATCCAGAGTATTGGAATTTAGATCTGATGTCCAATACAGAGGTGGTAAGAGATTTCTATCACGTGGTCAACACGTTCTACTCCAACATTCAGGACCGAATTGATTGCATCAAAGAAATGAGTGCATTTAGATTAAAAGAAGGTCCTTTTGCAAATGATTTTGTGCAGGTAATGGCAAAAGAGCAACCTGCACGGAAGTGGTGGATGATGAATGGTGGAGAGAATTACTCTACCTTACGTCCCCTTGCAATGAAAGTATTCGCACAATGTGCAACAAACTCAAGTTCAGAGAGAAACTGGAGTATGTATAAGTATGTTCACAACACTATTCGCACCAACAGACTATTAGCAGACAGAGCATAAAAATTAGTGTATATGTTTTGCAGCGAAAAGATATTGAATCACATCGAAAGTGCTGGCTACGAGAAGGAAATGCCAACTTGGTTGTATAATTGTCAAAATGAAGATAAAGAAGAGTTCAATGTTGGTGTATCTCAATGTACTGTAGATGAAATAGAAGAGAATTTGATAATAGATGTGGAGGTTGAATTACAAGGAGAACCACAACACTCAGACTTAGAACCAAATAATAACTCAATAGATTCAATATAGATTGAGAGTAGAACAAGTAAATGTTAAAAACCATTGTAAAAGACATTGTATTCAAATGTGTTTTGAGTAATTACAATGCTTCATATTCACGATAGTACATAGTGTATCGATCTCAATCGTGTTGCCCTGAAGCAGCATCTTGCTCATCAAACAGATTTCTAAGTGCTAGGGGTATCTTGGTGTGCTTGATTGAATTTATATTTTTTTGCCATGCCAAACATAATATATATTCTTTGTGGAATATCGTGTGAACAGATTGCACATCGACTATTATAAACGAATAAGACAAACTAAATGATAATAATGACCACACGTCAATGTATAATATCCACTCCATCCATCAAAATTCTTGTAGAAAACTGGACATTAGGAAGATGAGGATGCATTTGAAGTAGACGAGGGGACCAAATCCGGATGCATGACAAGGTGGGTGATGTGTGTCTCTTGTAGAGGTGTTGGATTCACTCGCTGTGTCAGATTTTGAACGTTCTGACTTAAGCGGTGAATGCTTTTCTCCATCCGGACTTGTGAGGGTTGGGGTGTCTGGATGGCTATAGAAAACCGTGTTATTTTTGCATTTCTCTGTCAACTGTGTCGTGTAAATATTCTTCTCTCTTTTTAACTGTAGGTTGGTGCCTTCCAGTATCAATGCCAGCTCATCTCGGGTGAAAGTGACACAACTCTCCCTTAAGTCATGAGTGGCAACTGTTGTCTCCTTTGACGAGAATTCTACTCGTTGCTATTGCACGAAGTGAACATATAACATTTTTGCAAAATATAGCGCACAATCTGCATTCTTCAAGGGATGGCCATAAACCTCCAAATAAATCCTCTCAGCGTTTTCTTTGATCGTATCATGGTTGCACTTCGAAACCTTCCACCTTCCTTTCTTGATCTTTGCGTCCTCACATGGCCATATTATCTTGATCATGTCCTTTGTCACTTCTTTGTTGATCTCTTTCCATTGCATGTGGTTTGGATTTGCCCATTTTGAGAGTCGTTGAGCAGTACGCGTCGCTTGTTGTACCGACATGCCGTGTGCCAGAGACTTCATCCGCTGAAATGCATTAATAGCCGCTTGTTGTTGATCATCGGGCAGTGATTGGGTACAATATCTTGTTCTTCATCGGTCATTTTCTCTTAGAGCTATAGTCAATAGATAGACAAATATTCAATATCATTGGCAAATATATATTCTCACGATTCAACAGTCTCACAGATACAAAATATAGCAACTTCTCGTTCACAGAAAAAGTGCGCGGAATCCACTAAATCAAACCACAACAAATGCGACTAATTGAACCACAAGGAAAATTTGAAATACTGATAGTTAAATGATAAATTTGAAATGACTAAAGATAATTGACTCAATTAGGTGAACCACTTCAAACCAGATAATACACTTCAATAAAAAATAGAATACCCTGGACAAGACATATGTTTAAATCGGATAAAATGATGGTGCAAATCCAACAAGGGGACGTTGGACAGGGTTAGTCTTTAAATGTTCTTGAAAAATATCAACATGTCAGAAGCATTCCTTCTTTGTTCCCGCTCTTTTAACTTCATCAAACAATCTACTTTAATTGAAATAGCCCTCATAACATCTTTGTCCCGGTACTGGTGAAAAACTTCTTCTAGAAAATAAACTTTTCTGGCTGCACTACAAAAATCTACCGGCATGTCGAATAGGTAGCTCAATGCATAAATGTTGCTCGCTTTTGTGTATGCATCTACACACCGTGGATTGTATAGTTTGGGAGCAATTCATGGTCGCTTAGCCATCTCGGCATTCCCTACTCTCGGTGCATCCAAAACTGCTTCATCCGACTGTGTGCTTGGATGCATATAATTAATTGCTGCGTCCTTAGCTCGTGTTCTCAGTATCATACCCCAATCAATGATGTCGACATGGGGTTTATTGGCACGAGTAAAGTCTAACATTATGTTGAACGAGTGCAGGTCACTGTGCAAATACCGACTGAGTGGGCAACCGCAACATCGTCGATTAAGGCATGAAAAATGGCTAGCATATGCTCAATCATTGCTTTGATCCACACCTTGTCTATCTCCCTTACAGGAAGATTTGCTACAGGCAACTACCTCCAACCGTGTTGTAGCTTGTGCATGTGTCGTCTGAAAAATCCATGAGCGAATGGTAAGCGCCACATCATGTCGCCCACGGTACCCCCATTGTAGTATGGAAATATCGTGATCCAAGGAGCTTCAGTAGTAAACCCAATGCACCTTACAATGGAGGGGTGAAGCGTTTGCATTCCTTGCTCTGTCTGAAAGCTATCAAATTTCACCTCACTCCCTCCCTTGTAACATTTTCCCACATATGTAATGTGGTCTGGAAAAAATGAGATGCCTTTGATGGTGTACAATGTGCACACGTACACCGAAGGAGCCTGCTCCAATCCTCATACCTTCTACCAAGGCTTCATGAGGGATGCCGACAAGATGAGCACACTTTGCATTCAAAGAGATCAACCTCCCAAAGTTGCTTGCACAACTTGGGCCATCTTCAATCTCTTGAGTAAGGCTGCTTGGTCCTACGCTTTCACATGCTTCATCTTTACCTTCTGTTCTTTCCATAATTTATCCCAGAGCTCTAATTTTGGCATGTCGCAGGCAGGTGGGATATCTTCCTTTAAGTCTCTGCCATACTTTCATATTGCCCAACACTGTCCTAACCTTGTGGTGGGGGTCAAATTCTTGAATCCCTGCTGGAAGTAGCAACTCGTATTGGCATTCAAGTCGCAACGTGCGCTATGTGTTCTCCCATATAGCGCTAGTGAGGTCTTTGATGTAGACATCGCTTTCACGAATCTATTGTGTGCGATCAGCTGCACATGATGAGATTGCCAAAATACATTCCTTACGAATGGCACGCATAATACTTTTCTTTTGATCTGGCATCATATTTGCACTGGACAATAAAAAACAACATATCAAATACAAATTCATGGTTGCCAATGACACTAACACTCTCACACTATTCAGGTAAACCCTTAACCACCACTTGAAGACTTTAAGAAATGTGCAAGAAAATATTGATAAAAATTGAAAACAATCTTCACTTAAAATTGCAATCTGTTACACGTATAAAATGCAGATAAAACAAGTGGTTTATAAGAACTTAATTCAGATCAAAGAATACATGTTAAAACAGTCTGGCACATTTTAGCATATATTGAATTTTTAACTTATTTTTTCTCCGTGCACACATACTAATTCAAACAAAGCACACACCGAATTGAAAACTTCAAAAACATTTAAAACATTGAAAGTATACAAATTGGACTAGAAAATTGTGTTCGCACACTTTTTTACATAGAGTTTATGTAGATGTAGAAATAAAAAAAGCGATGATAATTGATGCTCTTTAAAAAGATACAAAAGAATATTTAACATACAAATTGTGCATGTAGATTATTTACAGAGAATTTATGTAAATGATTCATTAAAAATAGCGATAATGCTTGAGAATCCTTTAAAAAGATAAAAAAAGAATATAATATTTAACATGCAATTTGTGTGGAAATACTTTTTTACATATAATTTATATAAATGGAGTATTTAAAATAGCGATGATTGACGAATAAAGTATTCTTTTGAATATGATTAGGTAGTATATAATCTCAAACGGACAGTTAAAAACAACAGAATCAAATAATTCATACATTTTGTATATGAAATACTCTTCACAACCGCGTTACTGACCAAGTATTTCATATACTTAATACTTAAAAAATTAACTGCACATGCACATACAAATTATATGACGTTCATACGGTCGGGTTAACGACCTGAATGCCACATTTATGCAAAAATAGATGCTTCTAACAAACGACACTCTATTAGCCGCGTTACCGATTGAGTGCCACCTGAATCTAAGGAGAAAAAATGGCTTGCATACGAACATCATATAGCCGCGTTACCGATCGATGTCCACATGTTTTTTGTGAAAGGGGAAGGGAAGTTGACTTACCATAATGATACTAGATTCGTCGCGTTACCGACGTAGTACCAAGACAGTAAACCAATACTTACCACACGGCCACCATCTTTCCCGCGTCACCGAGGTGATGCCCCCGTGATAAGCATTGTTCCGTAGAACAACTTACACACACACTCCCATTGTGTGGTAAGGTAGCTTATTACTATCGTGCAATATGACAAAAGGCATACTACCACACAACGCATACACACACACAACACATACCCGGATCGTGTGGTCAGGTACTCTGCTCTGCCCACTAAGACATAGAGCACGGTGCCACATGATCCCCTCTCTCCTCTCTCCTCTCGACATACCTGCAAAGTTGGTCAACGAGCTCTCTCTCTCTCTCTCTCTCTCTCTCTCTCTCTCTCTCTCTCTCTCTCTCTCTCTCTCTCTCTCTCTCTCTCTCTCTCTCTCTCTCTCTCTCTCTCTCTCTCTCTTTGAAGATGAAAGCAAGAAATAATACCAAACGGGCCCGATCGGGCCCGCATATATATAATTCGGCGAGCCCGCCGGGCTTTTTAGTATTCCCGGCAAGCCCACAAGGAAAATGAAATATCCCGGTGAGCCTAGTGGGGAAACTGAAAAGCCTGACGGGAATTTAGTGGGTCTGTAGGTCACCCTTAACCGCATTCTGTGTGATTATGTTTAGTGTAATCATGTAAATGTGTCAATAAGACCTTGTGATCACAATTTGTCATAATTATGTAAATATTAAATCCCTGGCCCTGCCCTATGTTGTACCAAAGTCCACTTCCCTGCCATACTTTACTCTATAATAGCGCTCATGCGTGTTTGGAATGGGTGCGTCAGTATCCTCATCCTTTGCTTCTAGGGCTGCACTCTCTGAAATAGGAGACTCCGTCCCCTCCCCACTACCAAAACAAGTGAAGCCCCCCGCCGCTCTGCCTCTCTCAGCGCTCGCTGCCTTGAGATGAACATTGGCGTGCGAATTCAATTATCTCTAATGTCATGGCATGGTACTTACATTGATTGGATTCATACTGAGATGATTTTTCATACAACTACTTACATGAGCTCAATTGATTTGGAACGATTGTCAATGTTTGGTACATACTTCACCATTCCAATCTACACCAATTTGGTACCAGGTAAATGTTTTACAAATTTTTATGCCTTGTCTAGTCCATTGGTCATGTACACACATATTTGCCGATTCAGGCAGTGTGTAAATACTCATCCCGGTGTAGATTCACCGATTTACACAACACCAATTGTATGTGCAGATCCGCTGATTTAGGCACCACACTAACAAATTTCATATTCATTATTTTAAGCAATATTAAGTGTGCAAATTCATTGATTTAGGTAGCACAAAAATAAATCCAGATCCGTCCGTTTAGGAAGCATTAGTGTAGATTTATCGATTTAGGCAGCATGTCTCATTGGTGTATATTTTTTGGTTGAGGCAACACCGATGCCAAAAAAAGTGTGTTGACGATGCTCGTGTGAAGCAGGAGGGGAATGGAGTGGCATGGGTCCCTGCGATAGAAGGGGAGTGGAAGCCTATGATATAAGGGGAGTAGGTCGGTAAGAAGGGACTCTAGAAGGAGGTGTTGTTGGTGCGAGGCCCTAGATGTAGGGAGTCCCTCCCTGGCTCCCCCATGGCGTGGTCTGCTGAGAAAGACCAGAAGACACAAGTTGTTGGTGAGTGTAGCAGCCAAACAACCTTTTCATCGAATGAAGGTACCCGTCTTGTAAAGAGAGTGCCCACTAGAGATGTGGATCTACCACAATCAGAGGAACCTGGGTAGATGGACTGACACATCCGTAGGTGTAGGAGGGTCATGCCTACAAATAACAAAGAGAAACCTACACTCATGCTCATGAAAAACTAGGTACATATAAGCTTAATTTTAATGCTTGGACTTACTGCCTCAAGACTCGGGTCCACTGGAGGCGACGTCCAACCTAGATGAAAGCCCATATGGGATGTGAACAAACCACAAGAAGAATGCAATGGTTGCTCCCCACCATCTGGTCTCTTGTTTGACATCTACATTAAAGGTTGATAAGTATCAGAACCTATCACTATATCTAATCTGCATAAGGCCTCTACATGTCTACATCAGATTCCAATCCTCTCTCTATACCTAAACATACGTATACCTACACCTAAACATACATATATATCTACCCCTTTATATATCTCTCTATATCCACCCCTTCCCCCCCCCCCTCCTCTCTCTCTAATGTATAGAGAGAGTAGAGATAGATAGAGATTAAAGCTTTGGTTACTACTTAACTTAGCCTTCAAAAAAATGCACTCAAGTAACTACACTGTCATAAAATCTAATATCTAACCAACCCAAATGATTTTCTCATATTAAATTGATCACTTAATGTGGGAGATAATAAATGGGACCAAGTGTTAAGATATACATATGTGCTTATAGATCTATCTCAACACGGGGCCAATAGTAAAGGGGCCCAATGGGAGATGGTCTATCAAGAGCAAGGCTAACCAATGGAGCATAAGACCTTAGGGTTAGCTTCATTGAAGACCTCCAATAATGTGTGTAAAAGTCCTTTGACCTTAGGTAAGCTAGGGCTGAGCTTGAGGTGGGAACCCGGCCCAAGCTCAAGGTGCTTGATTAAGATGCTTGAGGTGCTTGACTGGCTCCATGCTTGAGGTGCTTGACTTGGTGCATGATTAAGGTGCTTGAGGTGCCTTGAGAAGCTTGCCTGAGATGCTTGTGGGAACACCTCCTACTTCAAGTGCTTAGTCATGCTTGATGACTAAGGGGCTTGCTCATCCAAAGTCAAAAATATCCCTACAAGGAGGGGGGCGAGCCTACAAGGGGGGGGGGGGGATGAGAGAGAACATACACACACACACACACACACACACACACACACAAGGGAAGCCCCAGCTTGAAGAGGCAGCAAGGACACTTGTCAAGTTCCTCCCCATGTTGCCCTCATGGTGTGCCTGAAGCCTATTGGTTGGCCACCCAAGGGGTCCGATGATAATTTAGGATATTTAATTAATTGATTTTGCATTTATCAAGTCCTCTCTCTCAAAGGGGAAAGGGGGACACTTGTCCCAAGGCTACCCATGTTGCTTGTAATGGCTCCTGCTTGTGATTGGCTAGGCCTGGAGGGGTCCAATGAGCTTCAAGCATGAGCTACAAGGGGGGGGTCGACCCAAGCAAGCTAGGGGGGTGCTTAGGGGGTATACTCACCCACACACACTCACAAACACTCTCATTGTGTACTATGCAAAGTGCAAGAACTCCCTCTCCTTCTCCAAGCAAGTAGAGGTTGAGAGCCTACACCAACACTCTTGGCTATGGAGTGCAAATCCATCCAAGAGCCATGCTTCAATGCTTGAGCTTGCCATCTATTTCTTCTTCATTACTATGCTATTATGTATGCTAGCACAAGAGTTATGATAAGTGAGGAACTAGCTCTTTCTCGTATGAAATGCTTCTTCTTCCTCTTCTCTACCCTCATTCCCTGCTAGCTCTCTCCACCTTCGAAGGTGTTTGAGGTCTTGGGACTGAGGCTTGGTATAGTTAAAGCTTTCTTCAAGTTTAGGTTATGCTATGATGGTGATGCATGAAGCTTTCCATCTTCATTGCTTCACCTAGGTCACAAGGAACACAAAGAATGTATTGTAACAAGTCTCTCTTTATGGGAGAAATCATAATACAAATGCCTATTGGAGGGGGGACCGTCTCCACATAAATCCGGTCCTCAACTGTTGTCATGTTCTCTAAATTCTCTCTCTTGCAAAAGTATTGTCCATGCCAAGTTAACTAATTGCTATAATTATGTTTCTATCTTCAATTATGTCTACCCGCTATGCTCACAAAATCATTTCTTGAAAGTACTCTCATTAAATTCCGCTACTCTCAAATTGAATAGGCAAATTCCATTACATTGGTATCAGAGCATTTGGTTTCTCTTTTCTTGCTTAAGAAGAGAGGTCCTTAAGTAGCCTATAAATGGTTGATGTTGTTAATTATAATAGAGTAAGTGGAACTTGGATCTAATATCGGTTTTGTTAATCCCACTATGTGGGGGATGGTGCACACCTCGGGAGCTTTGGACTTAATAATGGAGTCTTTTTAGACTTGCCTACGGCTTTACCATTATTGAGCCATAAGAAGTCCGAAAGAAGCTAGCCCTTGGCAACTCTGCTATGTTAGACCTACTCCTCTACTCTCTATAATTAACCACTTTGAGCCGTGGGTGTAGATACTTAAGAGCCGATTTTCAAAGGCTAAGAGGAGTGGCAACTAAGGTTTTGAACTGCCAAAGCATACACTAAGTATAAACATAAATTTTGTTAACATGGCTGACAATAATCAAGAGAGTAGAATGAACATTGATAGCTTTGATTTTGCACATGAAGGTGCTAATGATGATGCTCCCATGTTTGTGAACTATCTCGTCGCTAGGTTGCAGCAAGCTATGGGCAACCCTGCTTTGCAAGCCGAAGTTACTCAACAACTTCGTGCTTATGGAATTTCTCTTCCTCTCCCAGAGGAGAGAGAGCTTAGGAGGCCTCTTGAAGATACCCCCAAAAGAAGACTCTCTCCCATTCGAGAGGAGGAATCCAAAGAGAAAGAAAGCAATGAAAGTCTAAGCTCTTCTGAAGAGGTGGCTCCATGAAGACGGCGGTCTAGACGATCGCCTACTCCTCCCAAGAGGAAAAGAGAAACCTATAGTCCTTCTCCTCATCACTCTGAAAGGCAAGAGAGTAAACAAAGGAAGAAAAGGGCTAGGAAGAGGTCACCCTCTTCTCCTTCTTCTTCACCTTCCTCCTCTTCCGATGAAAGGTTTGGCTATTCTCCTAGAGAATACAAGAGGGGAGGACATCGCAAATCATTTCCTGCATGGCGAAGGTCACAAAAGCTAAAGAAGTTCAAGGAGGGAGGAAAGAGTATCTCTTTTCTCACCTACGATGGCACCTTTGGTGCTACCGACAAAGTGTTGGCCTTCATCCAGCAATTTGATGCAGCCTTTGGGGACGAGGGCTTCACAGAGTCCTCCAAGCTACGCCATGTAGCTATGCACTTCCAAAAATCAGCTCGTCAATGGTGGGCTAGCCTTCGTGGCAATGGAGAAGCCCCAAAGACATGGAAAACTCTACGAGTTTCCATCATGAAGCAATTTCTTCCAAGCGATACTAAAGATAAAGTTCTTACCGAATGGCGCGGCTTGAAGCTTCTCTCTCATGAGTCTATCAACAAGTATGTATACAATTTTTGGATTTACATCTCAAAGCTACTGTCTTTCAAAAGATAGACTTTGCTGAGCAAAGACAACAATTCTGTGCGGGATTACCTGAAGAGATGGCCGAATACATCAACTCTCAACGGCCTGGTACTATTACCGAAGTAATCCATCACACCATGGTTGCTTCACGCATCAATTTCCATCAAGGGGCTAGACGTAATGTCAAGCCCATGGAAAACAAAGATAAAAATGATGCAAAGGGGAAATCCAATGCTCAAAATAATTCCCAAGGCACTTCCAACAACAACAATAACAACAACAACAATCGGTCCAAGGAGAAGGGAGTTTACAAAGGTAAAAACAAACTCTCTCCTGAAGAGCTTGAAGCTTTTCGCAAGGACCATAAATGTTTCAAGTGTGGGGAGCAAGGACATGGCTATCGTTCTTGCCCCAAGAAGAATACTCGCAATGAGACTCCTAGGGATTCCACCATCGAAGCTCCAAAAGAGGATGCTCATTGCAAAGGATCATCACTCTCCTATGCTTGGGGAAAGGTAAGAGAGCATGATGCCTTCATCTTGTTTGACCCTGGCTCTACTCTCAACTTCATATCAATAGAGTTGGCCACCAAGTTGGGCATTCAAGCTTTTGAGATGGGAGATATAGTAACAGCTGATGCAGCTTTCAAGGGACAACAAGCCTCCGTTACTCCCTTGATTGGGAAGTTGAGGCTTCATGTCCAAATCTATGTCGACAAAGAAGACTTCTTCATCTCTCCTCTCCAACATCAGGATGTTATCCTAGGGGCACCATGGTTTGATCGCATGGCTGCCAACATGAAGTTCCCTGAAAGGAGAATTTACTTCACCTACAGGGGAAAGAACATGTATATAGATGCTAGTGAGTGTGGTCGCACTATTCCACTTGTAAATCATCTTTCTTTTGATAAATCAATGAAGAGCTCAGTTTCTGCGTACATGATTTATGTCAAAGAGTCTCTAAAAGCTAATAATGTTTCATCAAATGAAAATGATAGGAATCAAGAAGAGTTAGACTTGTCTACTTTTCTAAAAGGATTCCAAGATGTGTTCATCGATGATATCCCTATGGACCTACCTCCAAAACGAGGGGATGATGACCATCGTATTGAGCTCCTTCCAGGAATCTCACCGCCTAACAAACCTCCTTATCGAGTCTCACAAGCTCAACAAGAGGAGATTATGAGGCAAGTACAGGAATTGGTAGACAAAGGGATGGTGAGGCCTAGTTCCTCTCCCTTTTGTTCTCCAGTCTTTTTAGTGCAAAAGAAAGATGGTACATACCGTATGTGTGTGGACTATCGAGCACTAAAACATATCACTATCAAAAACAGATTTCCCGTGCCTCGGGTAGAAGATCTGTTTGATAAGCTACAAGGCTCTACCTACTTCAGTAGGATTGACCTTAAGAGTGGCTATCATCAAATAAGGATAGTGGATGAAGATATCCTAAAGACTGCGTTTCGCACAACATTTGGTCTTTATGAATATCTAGTCATGCCTTTTGGCTTGACTAATGCACCAGCTACTTTCAATCGTCTCATGGATAAAATTTTTAGACCATATCGTAAATTCACTGGAGTGTTCTTTGATGATATCATCATCTTCTCCAAATCTTTAGAGGAACATAAGCAACATCTCCAAGTGATTTTTCAAGCCTTGAGGGAAAACAAACTTTTTCTCAACCAAAAGAAAAGTGAATTCTTCCTTCAAGAGATTCAATATCTAGGTCATATTATCTCTCACGATGGTATTCATATGGATCCATCAAATTTAGAGGTAATAAAATCATGGCCTAACCCAAGGAATCTACATGAGCTAAGAAGCTTTATTGGTATGTGTGCATACTATAGACGCTTCATAGCAAAATCCTCTCAAGTAGCAGGACCACTACACGACTTAACAAAGAAGAACGTTAAGTTTGTATGGACTGCTAAGGAGCAAAATGCTTTTGAAAAACTCAAAGAGAAGCTTACTTCCCAACCAGTCCTCGTGCTTCCGGATCTCTCAAAACCATTTGAGGTCCAATGTGATGCTTGTGGTGATTGCCTTGGAGCGGTTTTGCTTCAAGAAGGGCATGCCATAGCATATGAGAGCCGAAGGCTCAATAGTGATGAACGAGTCTTGGGCATTTATGAGAAAGTTCTACATGCTCTAGATACATGGAAGCACTACCTATTGGGAACTCCATTTATCCTACGAACCGACCACCAAAGTCTCAAGTATTTCATGACGCAAACCAAACTTTCCGACAAACAAATGAGGTGGGCAAATTTTCTTTCGCAATTTAATTTCCATATTGCTCACATAGCTGGTAAGCACAATCAAGTTGCCGATGCACTTTCACGATGACCAAAAGTTAATGCGGTGTCTATAGCTACTCACAATGATCTATCCTCTATGATAGATGAGTATGCTACTGACCCTGACTTTAGAGACATAATGTCAGCCCTTGCTTTGGGGAAGAAAGAGGAACCATTCACCTTGCAGGATGGTTATCTTCTCCATGGCAATAGGCTATGTGTTACCCATTCCCTTCGTGAGAAGGTTATGTATGAATCCCATGCTCCTCCATATGCAGGGCATAGAGGTATTCAACCTACCCTCCGAGGAGTAGAGACGTATTTCTATTGGCCTACCATGAAAGTGGACATACAAGAGTATGTTTCAAAATGTGTAGTATGCCAAAAGACCAAGTATGATAGAGGGAAGCAACCTGGATTACTCCAGCCATTGCCTATTCCAAATTTACCATGGGAGAGTATATCCATGGATTTCATCTTTGGATTACCCAAGTCTATCCATGGGAATACAGGAATATGGACAATAGTCGACAGGTTTAGCAAGCAAGCACATTTTATTCCTGTCAAAAAGACTATTAAAGCACATCAAATGGCAACTCTCTTCATATCTCAGATTTTCAAGCACCATGGATTACCCACATCCATCGTGTCAGATAGAGATCCTAGAATGACCAGTAATTTCTGGAAAGGTATCTTTGAAAATCTAGGAACAAGATTGAATTTCTCTTCGGCCTATCATCCACAAACGGATGGCCAAAGGGAGATAGCCAATCTTACGATACTCGATCTACTCAAGACTTATGTTACCGAAGTAGATCAACGCTCACAATGGGAAAAGTATTTACCTCTAGTAGAGTATGCCTACAATAATACTGTACATACTTCTACGGGGAAAGCACCTTTCGAGATCATAGAGGGAAGACCTAAAAGTCCCTTGCTACTCAAAGTACATGGGAAGATCTTCGCCGCCGATGAGTATAGCCGTGACCTACAAGAATCTTTTCAAAAGATTAGGGAGGCTATAGCCATCTCTCAACAAAGGCAAAAAGCTGCTGCTGATAAGCACAGAAGAGCCTTAATGTTCAAAGAAAATGATTGGGTCTTAATCAAGTTTCCTAAGGCTCGATTAAGGCAAACGACGGGCAAAAATCCTACGGGCCATCAAAAGTATTATGCTAAACTAGCAAAAAGATACTATGGTCCTTTCCAAATCTTGAAGCCCATCAATGAGACGGCTTATCAACTCAAGTTGCCCAACCATTGGCTTATACACAATGCCTTTCATGTAAGCCTACTTAAGCCCTACAAAGGAGAGCCACCAACTGAACCAATTATTGAAGACCCTCCCAAAGTTGAAGACCAAGAAGAGGTGCTACAACCTGAAGCTGTCCTTCGGCATGAAGACAAGGTACTACGACATGGTAAGATAATCCGACGGTATCTTATTAAGTTCAAAAATTATCCTTTTGAAGATGCTAAATGGATGCAAGGAGTACAACTTAAGGATAGTATGAACCTTGTCAATGCTTACAATGCTACATTAGAGTAAGCAAATGTACAACTCTCTTTTAAATGACTCATGTTTTTGTCTTATAAGACTAATCCTCTTTTTAATTGTGCACAAATTTAACTAGTATGCATGCTTAGAATCATGTTTGTGATGACGACGTCTCTCAAACACCAAGTAGAATTTGTCACTCTACTTTGGGAGAATGAAATGGACTAAAGAGCAGACATTCTTGCGGCAGCTATGTCTCCCAAGCACCAAATGGATTAGTCATCCATCTTGGAAAGATGTCGTATGGTAAAAAAGGGATCCTCTACCCGCTAAGTGCGATTGACTAATAACTAAGGCTTTATCTCTTCTACCTCATAGTCGAGGACGACTATGATTTCAAGAGAGAGGTAATGTCATAAAATCTAATATCTAACCAACCCAAATGATTTTCTCATATTAAATTGATCACTTAATGTGGGAGAATAAATGGGAACAAGTGTTAAGATATAGATATGTGCTTATAGATCTATCTCAACACGGGGCCAATAGTAAAGGGGCCCAAATGGGAGATGGTCTATCAAGAGCAAGGCTAACCAATGGAGCATAAGACCTTAGGGTTAGCTTCATTGAAGACCTCCAATAATGTGTGTAAAAGTCCTTTGACCTTAGGTAAGCTAGGGCTGAGCTTGAGGTGGGAACCCGGCCCAAGCTCAAGGTGCTTGTCGTGCTGGAGGTGCTTGTCATGCGTGAGGTGCTTGATTAAGTTGCTTGAGGTGCTTGACTGGCTCCATGCTTGAGGTCCTTGATTTGGTGCATGATTAAGGTGCTTGAGGTGCCTTGAGAAGCTTGCCTGAGATGCTTGTGGGAACACCTCCTACTTCAAGTGCTTAGTCATGCTTGATGACTAAGGGGCTTGCTCATCAAAAGTCAAAAATATCCCTACAAGGAGGGGGGCGAGCCTACAAGGGGGGGGGGGATGAGAGAGAAGACACACACACACACACACACACACTCACACACACACACACACACACACACACACACACACACACACACACACACACACACACACACACACACACACACACACACACACACAAGGGAAGCCCCAGCTTGAAGAGGCAGCAAGGACACTTGTCAAGTTCCTCCCCATGTTGCCCTCATGGTGTGCCTGAAGCCTATTGGTTGGCCACCCAAGGGGTCCGATGATAATTTAGGATATTTAATTAATTGATTTTGCATTTATCAAGTCCTCTCTCTCAAAGGGGAAAGGGGGACACTTGTCCCAAGGCTACCCATGTTGCTTGTAATGGCTCCTGCTTGTGATTGGCTAGGCCTGGAGGGGTCCAATGAGCTTCAAGCATGAGCTACAAGGGGGGGGTCGACCCAAGCAAGCTAGGGGGGTGCTTAGGGGGTATACTCACCCACACACACTCACAAACACTCTCATTGTGTACTATGCAAAGTGCAAGAACTCCCTCTCCTTCTCCAAGCAAGTAGAGGTTGAGAGCCTACACCAACACTCTTGGCTATGGAGTGCAAATCCATCCAAGAGCCATGCTTCAATGCTTGAGCTTGCCATATATTTCTTCTTCATTACTATGTTATTATGTATGCTAGCACAAGAGTTATGATAAGTGAGGAACTAGCTCTTTCTCGTATGAAATGTTTCTTCTTCCTCTTCCCTACCCTCATTCCCTGCTAGCTCTCTCCACCTTCGAAGGTGTTTGAGGTCTTGGGACTGAGGCTTGGTATAGTTAAAGCTTTCTTCAAGTTTAGGTTATGCTATGATGGTGATGCATGAAGCTTTCCATCTTCATTGCTTCACCTAGGTCACAAGTAACACAAAGAATGTATTGTAACAAGTCTCTCTTTATGGGAGAAATCATAATACAAATGCCTATTGGAGGCGGGACCGGCTCCACATAAATCTGGTCCTCAAGTGTTGTCATGTTCTCTAAATTCTCTCTCTTGCAAAAGTATTGTCCATGCCAAGTTAACTAATTGCTATAATTATGTTGCTATCTTCAATTATGTCTACCCGCTATGCTCACAAAATCATTTCTTGAAAGTACTCTCATTAAATTCCGCTACTCTCAAATTGAATAGGCAAATTCCATTACATACACCCGTGGTTTAGATTATTTTTTATTGCAAATAGAAACGGAGTGGGTTTAATAGTGCCCAGTTGGCACTGGTTCCTATCAAGCTTGGTTATAGCTCAATAATGGTTAAGCCATAGGAAAGTCTAATGATGGTGTCCCCCGCACCCTGTAAACAGGCATGCCAACTGAGATAATAAATCTCCATCCCACTTACCCTATTGCAATGAGCAAGTCCAACTTTTCATAGATTAGAAGAGTGCATCTCTTCTTCAATAGAGAAGAAAGAAACCTAAGCTTTAATCACTAACTATCTATCTCTACACTCTCTTTACACAGAGATGTAGAGAGGGATAAGACGCGGGCAATAGAGTAAAGGGAGAGCAATAAGGGATTTATCTATTCCTATTTCTCTTTCTCTTTGCCTCTCTATCCCTTTTCCTATATTTCTCTCCCTCTCTACTCTCTATCTCTACCTCTCTATCCCTCTTTCTCTCTTCCTCTCCCTCTCTTTCCGTCTCTCTATCTCTCCCTCTCTATCCCTTTCCATCTATTTCTCTCCCTCTCTACTCTGTATCTCTCTTTCCCTCTCTCTTTCTCTCTATCACTCCTCTCTATTTTTCTCCCTCTCTATCCCTTTCCCTCTCTCCCTCTCTATCCCATTCCCTCTCTTCGCTTTTTTTCTCCCTCTCTATTCCTCTTTCTCTACCCCTCTCTCCCGCTCTTTCTCTCTATTTCTACTCTGTCTTTCTCTCTTTCTCTCCCTCTCTTTCTCTATCCCTCTCTTCCTACCCTCTCTCCCTCTCTATCCCGTCCACTCTCTTTCCTCTTTTTCTCTCCCTCTCTATTATTATTTCATTCTCTCTTTTTCTCTCTATCTCTACTCTCCATTTACAAACAAAGGAACAGTTTGAAGTTTACAACAATTGCGGGGAGATTAATCTACTCTACCCAAACACCCTACAACAAAAAACCATAAACCCTAATCCTAATTTAATCATACAGGCAAATGGATGAGGTATGCGTACTTTCTCTCACTTTTTTATTTATTTTGTGTGTGTGTGTGAAGGGGTCCTTGTGTGTGTGTTTGCGTGTTAGTGTGTGTGTGCGTGTGTATGTGAGAGAGAGAGAGAGAGAGAGAGAGAGAGAGAGAGAGAGAGAGAGAGAGAGAGAAAGGAGAGATGCTTGGGAGAGCAGGTGCGATGGCGGGGATAGTTTGAGCAGGGTGTGTTGCAAATACACGGCATACTCCTCTCTCCCCTTGTTTTGTAGGACCATTTATTATCGTCACAAGGCCCTGCCAAGCATGCAGCATGGTGCAAATGTAGGGCTTGACAAGGCTCGAGGTGCATTCAATGCCATTAAGTACACACCAATGCAAGGTACTACAAGGGTCAAGGTAGATTCAGAGCTAATAGCTACTCTTCTTTACATATTTTTTTGTTAAAGTTTGGGGGCATCCAGTTAGAAAATGATACCTTTTAAAGAAAATTATTGTGTGAAAGTCCCTTCTAGAATGGGCCCTTTTAGAATGAGTCATTATAAATATAAGATCCACTCACTTATCACTTGGTTTTTCTCCAAGGTGATCTCCCACCATACCCCATGGCACGCACCAAATCCAGCAAAGAGCATCCCCGTGCTAACAAAAACACTCTCCAACGTTGCAAGAATCCGGCATGGCTTAAAAACACAAGAAAACACTCACGAACACTTGGCTGTTCTTGGCGCTCCTCTGGTCAAGGTAGACGGGGAGTGGGGTCATTGCGGGCTGATGAGGGGCATGCATAGGAGCAAAAATCACAACAACAACAAGCATAGCAGGCACCACATTGAGGATTCAAGTAGTGCGTTAAAGGATGACAGAAAGAAGAAGAGGAATCATCATCCTCAAGTGAAAGGGAGTAGCCAACATGCCAACAAGTGCAAGCATGGGGTCTCAAGCTTGAGTGGTGCATAGAGATAACGAGTTAAAGACAAATCCCCCATGCATGGGAGCGTGCTAAGATCCCACACACACACAGGGTGCTAGTGACGGGAAAGACACTACCCATGGGCAAGGAGCTCTCCCTATAACACAAGATTGGGAGGCAGCAAGAGAGGAGAATGATGAGGAGCCAAAGGAGGCGGCACCACCAGTAGAAAAGCATGTAAATTTCTACAAATTTAACTTTTTGAAGAAGCTCAAGCACCGTCCATTAGCAAATGTGCAAGTGTCCCCAAGACAACCCCATTGTTGTTGCAAAATTGTGAGGAAATTTGGGAACACTACAAGAGGTTGTGTGCTCTTGTGACGCTGTTAGCGACGGAAATACATTGGGTTTTTATAACCCCCGGCGTCGCTAAAACCGTCGCTACGAGCGTCGCTATAGGCGTCGCTATCAGCGTCGCTATATAGCGACGCATATAGCGACGCTCTCACAGAAGACTATAGCGACGCTCATAGCGACGCTACAGAGCCATAAATAGCGACGCTTATAGCGACGCCCGAGAGAATATTTTTTTGGTGGCAGGGCATTCAATGCCCTGCCACCCATCAACCATATTGTACTTGATTCACTTTTTAAAAAAAGTGCAAAGGTAGATAATAGACCCAAAATAGTCACCCACAAGACGCATTGTTTGCAAAATTGACAATTGTACACATCATAGGCGAAATGAATTGATTGGCAAATGTAATAATGACAATTGTACAACATCATAGGCATAAAGAATTGATTGGCAAAAGGAACTGCGGTGACAAATGTAATAATATACATGGTTCAAAAAGACGTATAAAATCCGTCTCATGATACATAAGCTATGAGAAACCCTAAACTAATGCTATCTAGCTACGGCTAAACTGACGTCGTCTAGTCAGACGTCTCATCGCGTCCAAGCGGCGTATCTGTCGGATTCTGCAAAAAAAGACAATAAGACAGTTTTCAGTAAATATAAACATATAACGACATTTATAAAACAATACAAAAAATAAAAAAGAGTAAACCCTAATACTAACCATGCCGCCGCGAGAACTGAGAATGTCCATCAGGGCGTTTAAGCCCTTCCTGCCTGCGTACTCGCGCTCGTACGGTGTGGGATCACGTCCTGTCATCGACCACTGTCAAAACATACAAAGATTTCATTATGTTAGAACTAAAAATCTCATAAACCCTAAACTATCGAACATGCATAAAGAGCAATGTGAAAAGACTTACAAAATCGGCCTCAAATGATGCCCATCCACCGCTCCCCAAGTGGTGCGAGCTCCCTGCCTCTACTCGTGCTCTGGCTGCATCCTTTTGTTGCTTCCACTTGTCGGGATTCTTGCGCGCTGCTTTCTTCGCATTCTTCCAATCTTCTTTGGCCAGCCAATCTGGCCTATTCCACCCATTCTTGATTGCTTTTTGCACTTCGGAACGCTTGTGTTTGCAGTATTCGCGCATTCGAATCTTCATCAGGTCTTCATTGAAGCGCTGATCCCGTGTTGGAACGGGAAACTCATCATGAAGTATGCTGATGACTCTGTTTTTTAAATCACTTGGTACTTCACTCCATTTGTTTAGTATATAGTGTCTAAACAGCTGAGAGCAAAGACCACGCATGCGCGAGATCACCTTCTTGCCGTCATCATCCATGATGATGCCGCCGCTGATGTCGACGAGTAAGGCAAGCCCTCTGGCCGGTGACGCGTGAACCTGGGTGTCCCGGCAGGGGTCTCTAGCGGCGTGTCGATGGGGGTACGGACGTCAGGTGTCTCCACCGGCGTCTGGGCCCCGAAGCGAGGAGTGTCGAGTGGGGTGGCTCCTGGCGGAGTAGGTAGAGGTGTGTAGCTTCTAGGAATAGTCAGCCGTGCAAAACCTGGCGTAGATGGCGATACTGTGGCTGGTGTGGGGGCGGGCAAAGAAGGGGAGGGTAAAGAGCCTCATCGAACACGAGGCGGTGTGGAGGCATCGGTGGCGGAATCCCCCCCACAACCGCCACCGCCACCACTAGAGCGCCGGTGTCTAGACGAGTGTGACGCTCGTCTCGTCGACGCCGAAGCTTCGGAGCGCGCCGAATGCTCCGAAAGAGAGGGAGATGCGGATGGTGTAGGAACGCGCGATGATGCGCCAGAGCGATGACGCTCCACGTGCCATGTGTCTCTGCTACGGTGACAAAGAAGAAAGAAACTCCTCATCATCCATACCTGCATTAAACACACGAATATTTAAACTTAATATTGAATGAATAGAGTAGACAATGACGCAAAGACCATTAAATACAATGACGTAATGACGCATATAAATACAATGACGCAATGAATCGAGTGATAGAAGAGGCAAGTCGAAAATTCAGAATTTTCAATCAAAAGATGAGCGCGAGTAGAAAAGAGCGTTATACACCATGGAAGGTACTTAGAGAGCCAGAGCTTTTACAACACGGAGCAAAATTGTTCAAATACAATATTTGTGGCTTTAAGAGATCTCTCTCTCATCCTCGCATAACACAGCATAACTTCCTATATCTATATAGAGCTCTCCGTTTAAACACATATCCTCTGTTTCATTTTGTAGCTCCTCTGCATGCACCCCATATAGAGTAGTAGCATCTTGATGCTCGTCTGGCACCACCGCAGCGGCTTCTGATTGAGCATCTTCTCTAATCTCCTCCATTGATGTCGTTGTGATTGGCACATGGTAGCCTTCATACGTCCTTGCACTACGAGGGGCTACCTCTATGACGTACCACCAGTTTGATGTAGACTTTGTAGGATGAAATACTACCTGCCAGAGCCACATAACTTACATGAGAGCTTTCAAGCACATAACTTGTAAAAGGGGGATGTTAACTATTTATATACTTACTTGTTCACAATGCTCGGGTAGTACGAAAGTGTCTCTTAGGTCAGTCCATTTCTTAGTAGAATCCACCTCAAGAAAACCAGACTCTCCTCTACGCACAGTAGCGTTGCAACCCTCCATGATTATCTTGAACCATTGCACGTCGAATAAAGTCGACAAAAAATCCTCTGTAATCGATCCTCAAAATCTCTTGCAGCGTGCCGAAGTAAGTGAGTTCCGTCACCACAGGATCTGCATCAGAGGAACGTCGTCGACTAGACTGTTCAAATTTTGCCATGATTCCACAATCTTGAGTAAAACGCTTTTTGTCGATTCGTTCCACCCTAAAATGTCGACCTTTACACCATGCTGCTGTGTATGACTTATACTACAACGAACAAAGATTATGAGTGGCCGTTCAAACGTTTATAAATAAAGTCACTTGCTAGTCGTACATTGCAAACTTACCTTGGTCGCGCAACCCCGAGAGTACTCCCACTCTTCTTCAGTCACTTCGTCACCGCATTGTTGTGCGCTTTTCAATTGGTTGTGCAACCATCTTAAGCTCATGAAGGTTGGTAGGCTCTCCAGAACCGCTGGATAGTGCATCGGTGGTCGTCTTCCCCGTCTCCACTCGATTCGTGCCCTTTTTCGCTCTTGCTTTGCATCCTCATTGTGAAATCCACTTTTGCATCACTGATTGTGAAGCAAAGCAAAATCGGTTCGATTTTAGCCTCTAGATTCTTCCGTCATCTTCTTCTCAACACCGAGATTGCACATGACAATCCCAGATATGCGCTCATCATCTATGGTTCGCCATAGCGTGTCCCGGGATTTATCAAATCCGTCTAGCCACTCTCCAATGTACACTAGGGACTCTGATACCAACCAACCTTCTGCCATGCTACCCTCTGGACGTGCCTTTTGATGCACATATCCCTTAAGCGTTTTCATGAAACGCTCTAAGAAGAACATCCATCTGGAATGAACTGTGCCAGCTATTTCCACCTCATCAACTATGTGAACAAGAAGATGCACCTGAATGGTTAGCATTGTAGTAGGAAAATGTTTCTCAAACATGCACACAAGCTCCGCAGCATTTAGTTTGGCGAATGGTATGGAGTCTACGTCGATCTCCTTTTGTGAGATCCATTGCACCAGCTTTGCAAGTTTGTAGATTGTGTTACGGATGTCGAGAGACAAACATCCCTCAATGGCAACCGGTAAAATAAACTGTAAAGTATGTGTAGCAATGATATTAAAGTCCACATTTTATGCAATGATATTAAAGTCCACTATGAACGTACCTGACACATTTTATACCAATCGTGTGACTTCAAACCGGTAAGCTTTCCTTCTTTAGTAAAACACGTTCGAAGCGAGTGCATTACGCCAGTGGGGGTCCGCAAAGATCGAATGGCCTCTTTTACTTTGCGTTCTTGGGCTCCTGTGAAAATCCATGGTGCTTTAGGGAGTTTTATCGATCCATCAGGCGCTGTTTGCGGCCAATATTGCTCCATACGATCCACATTTCTAAGGTCAACTCTGGCTCCCAAAGTATCTTTCTTGCCGGTCAAATGGTCCCATAGTAGATTACCCACATTCTTGAATATGTACATTGGATCGAGCAAGTGATTGATCACGAGTCGGGGCCAATATGGTAACTCGTACCATAGAGATAGTCTCTTCATCCCTGGAGGCAATCCGTCATCGCACATCTCCTTCTGCTCTAACCATGCTTGTGCAGACATCCTTGGTGGCTCTCTTCCCAAAAAGCCGTCGCGTAACACATGATTCTCTGGAAGATACGCTTGATGACCTTCGTAGATTTGCTTCTTCAGTGAGGGTGCCCTACGTGCATTCAGTCTAGGTCCACATGTGACACATGCTCTGTATCCGCTTGTTTGAAGCCCTGCATGTATACACATGATAATAGATCAACTATGGGAAAAAACAAGATTTACAGTGTCTGAGTGAGGAGTGTCAATAGATCACCTGAGCATTCTGTTAGCCCGGGATAGTCATGCATGGTCCACATTAGAATACCTCTGATCAAAGCATTCCGTCGTCCTGTGTGTCGGCTCATATCCACCACCTCTATGCCAATCCACAATTGGTGTAGCTCTTCCAATAGTGGACGAAGATACACATCCATATTCCCCACTTTATATCGCCCTGGCACAATCAAGCTTAGCCATAGGTGCCCCTTCTTCGTAGTCAACCACGGGGGAATGTTGTAGTTGACGATGACAACGGGCCATACACTGTAAGATGTTGATCTTTGACCAAATGGATTTACGCCATCCATAGCCAGGCCTAAGCGCAAATTTCGAGCTTCCCTGGCAAAATCCGACCATGTTCCATCTATATGTTTCCAGGCTGCGCAATCTGCAGGAATTCGTAGCACACCATCCGAAGATTTATTCTCCTCATGCCATGATGCTAGGGCGGCCATGGACTTACATTCGAAGAAATGCTTGATGCGAGGAAGCAAAGGAAAATGTCGCAAAACCTTTTGTGGAATTTTTGTCCCGTGGAGATCTACTCGATATCTTTCGGAATCACATTTCGGACACTTCTCCATGTCTATGTATTCCCCTCTGAAAAGAATGCAGTCATTAGGACAAGCGTGGATAGAATTGTAATCCATCCCCAAGTTTCGCAAAATCTTTCTTGCTTCATCTCGGGAATCTGGCATCACATTGTCAGCTGGTAGTATGTGCTCTTTCAGCAATCTACACAACATAAAAATATGATACAGTCGTGTAAAAATCTATCAGATCATTATACATTTAGAGTCCTATTAAAGTAAACTAATTGTAATAGATCACCTGAAAAGCGTTGTGACGCTAGTGTCACTCCATCCAAACTTTGCCTGCATGTTGAGAAGAACCAGGAGTGCTTTCAATCTAGACATACGTGCTCCATTATACAATGACTTCACTTTTCATATCATCATAGATAAGCCTTTCTGAATCCATGATCGTCTCGATCATTTCATCAATCTCGGGCTCAAACATTGCCTCGTTGGGAATGTGCTCTGCATGATCATCCCCCGAGCTGTCAGAGGCTACATCTTGTGGCCTCACATATGCTGCTTGACCAAAGCGCCTGCGAACACGTCTATTGGGTTGCAAGATTGCTGCTTGTTGGCCAGCGTCAGAGTCCGACGAGTTATAATTGGCAACAACTCGATCTATAATAGATGGATCGAGCTCGCCAAATTCGCGAACGTGCTGCAAAGAAACACGTCTTGTCCGTCGCACAGCATCCTTGCATTGATTACAAGGACATAAGACCCTCGTTGAGAGATAGGTGTTTCGGTTGGACGGTCCCACATCCTCGTCGCTACTCATAATGAGGATAAAAAACCTATAACCTGGACAAAAAATTTAATATTCTATTGGCATTCTTCGTCTTATCTCTCTCTCTCTCTCTCTCTCTCTCTCTCTCTCTCTCTCTCTCTCTCTCTCTTTACCTCACATTCTCTAGTCATGTCCAATCCCCGCACACCTCGGTCTAGAGGTGCACGGAGATCAGAACCACCGGGTTATAATCTCGTCTTTATTGGTCAATACCTATATTTGTGGGTACAAGAAATCTACACACCCACGTCTACATGATACTGCATGTAGTGGACAAAATCCCTTTGCCTCTTCTCTAGCTGTAGCACTTCACTTCATCTTAACATCTTTTCACAGTAGATCTTTTCACTGTTCGTCTAACTCTAAACCCTAAACCGTAAGTAATTCTTGCGTGGACTCGATCTAATGTAAATAAGCATAAATCTAAATAAACGTAAATCTAACTAAAAATAAAGCTAAATCTAATTTAACGTAAGTCTAATGACTAGAGGTTGTCTAGATGGTCATTGTGTCGGGGATGTAGTGACTCTTGCCGCCCTGAAGATCCACCTTCTTCCCTATCTTCTGAAGACATTTCACCAGTACTTTTGGATCGACGGAGCCCACCATGAGTGAAGGCAACAATACCCTATATTCCATTGAGGGCTTTCTTCACCCGCTTCATGCAGGCATCGCAGTCTATGGAGACCTAAATCTAATCTAATATAACGTAAATCTAAATCTAGCTTAAATAAACGTAAATCTAGTTAAAAATAAACCTAAATCTAATTTAATGTAAGTCTACATATAACCTAATCTTTAACGTCTTTTAAGATAGTTTCCTACGACGTTATAACTCTCTTCTTCTTGTGTGTGTGCGCGTGTGTGGATGTGTGTGCCAATAAAAAGAGATAAATGGTATAACCTTTCTATCACCCATGCCAAGTATGATAGATTGATTATGCCATTTCCCTCTTGAATAATAGGTCTTGAGTTCAACTCCTCGTCGGCTAGATCTTTAGGTCTTTTAATTTTAATTAGTTTCCTACGACGTTAAATTAGTTTCTCTCTCTTTCTCTCTCAATGTGTGTGCGTTTTTTTGGATCGTATGCATGTTTTCTCTCTCTTTTCCTCTCTCAATGTGTGCGTTTTTTGTTTATGCATGTTCTCTCTCTCTTTTCCTCTCTCAATGCGTGCGTTTTTTGTTTATGCATGCTCTCTCTCTCTTTTTCTCTCTCAATGTGTGTGTGCATTCTTTGTTTATGTATGTGTGTGTGCGTTTTTGTTTTTGTTTGTACTCTCTCTCTCTCTCTCTCTCTCTCTCTCTCTCTCAAAAACACTATGTGTGTGTCTGTATGTGTGTGTGTGAGAGAGAGAGAGAGGGAGAGAGAAAGAGGGGAAGGGAACATGAGAATGAGGAGAGGGAAGGAGCATACCTGGCTCTCCTTCCTCTCCTCGTGTGTGTGTGTGTGTGTGTGTGTGGAGAAGAAAAAGAGAGAGAGAGAGAGAGAGAGAGAGAGAGTGAGGGAGAGCGTTACCTGCTCCTTGCTTGAGGGCGCCGAAAAACTCAGATCTGAGATCTGAGTTTTTGGGCGCGCTCGGTTATTTTTTTTACCCCAGCCGGCGTCGCTATGAGCGTCGCTATAAGCGTCGCTATGAGCGTCGCAAATTTATTTGTAAATTTGCGACGCTCATAGTGACGCTTATAGCGATGCTCATAGCGACGTCGGGAAATTTTTTTTTGAGCGTCGTTGTGTGAGCGTCGCTAATATGAAGAGCCTCTTGTAGTGGAATATCGAAAGACAACAGAGATGCACATCTGTCACAGAGGATAGAGAACGATGAGGAGCCAAAGGAGGCGGCACCACTAGTAGAAAAGCATGTAAATTGCTACAAATCTGACTCTTTTAAGAAGCTCAAGCACCGTCCATTAGCAAATGTGCAAGTGTCCCCAAGACAACCCCATTGTTGTTGCAAAATTGTGACGAAATTTGGCAATATCAAAAGACAACCGAGATGCACATCTATTATAGAGGATAGATCATTGTGAGTAGCTATAGACACCGCATTAACTTTTGGTCATCGTGAAAGTGCATTGACCACTTGATTGTGCTTACCAGCAACGTGAGCAATATGGAAATTAAATTGCGAAATAAAATTTTCCCACCTCATTTGTTTGTCGGAAAGCTTGGTTTGCGTCATGAAATACTTGAGACTTTGGTGGTCAATTTGTAGAATAAATGGACTTCCCAATAAATAGTGCTTCCATGTGTCTAGGGCATGTAGAACATCTAAAAGCTCTTTCTCATAAATTCCCAAGGCTCGTTCATTGGTATTGAGCCTTCGGCTCTCATATGCTATGTCATGCCCTTCTTCAAGCAAAACTACTCCAACGCAATCACCACAAGCATCACATTGGACCTCAAATGGCTTTGAAAGATCCGAAGGCATGAGGACTTGTTGAGAGGTAAGCATTTCTTTGAGCTTATCAAAAGCATTTTGCTCCTTAGCAGACCATACATACTTAGCGTTCTTCGTAGTTAAGTCATGTAGTGGTCCTGCTATTTGAGAGAATTTTGCTATGAAGTGTCTATAGTATGTGCACATACCAATAAATCTTCTTAGCTCATGTAGATTCCTTGGATTAGGGCATGCTTTTATTACCTCTAACTTTGATGGACCATAGGGATACCATCTTGAGAGATTAAAGGACCTAGGTATTGAATCACTTAAAGGAAAAATTTGCTTTTCTTTTGGTTGAGAAAAAGCTTGTTCTCCCTCAATGCTTGAAAAATCACTTGTAGATGTTTCTTATGTTCCTCCAAAGACTTGGAATAAATGATGATATCATCAAAGAACACTCCAGTGAATTTGCGATAAGGTATAAGAATTGTCTCCATTAGACGATTGAACATAGCTGGTGCATTAGTCAAGCCAAAAGGCATGACTAGATATTCATAAAGAACAAACATTGTGAGAAATGCGGTCTTTAGGATATCTTCATCTACTATCCTTATTTGATGATAGCCACTTTTAAGGTCAATACTGAAGTAGGTAGAGCCTTGTAGCTTATCAAACAGATCTTATTGGAATTACAGTTGCAGAGAAATGCACACAGCTTGGAGAAGACGAAGGAAGCTCAAGGCACACAATAGAGAGTGTATTACTTAGTGTGCAATGGAAATATAGATAGCCCTAGAGTGATGGGCGTATATACACTGCACGGGGGAAAAAACCTCCTAAAGAGGGAGAAAATGCCCCGGCGCGGTCCTAGTGTGTTCACACACATCACTACCACATGTCAAATCCCCCCTGGAGTGATGCAGTGAACGAGAGCTGGCACATGAATAAAGGGAAGTGCCATGCCCTAAGGACATGATCAATCCACAAAGGGGAGTAAGCCCAAAGTTTTGCGGAAAGCTTCAAGCTTCTCACGAGACAATGCCTTTGTGAAAAGATCTGCAAGGTTGTCCTGTGTTGGCACATAAGCCAAGCTTATCTCTCCTGCTGAGAGCCTCTCCCTCACATAGTGGTAATGCACCTCAATGTGCTTTGTGCGAGCATGAAAAATTGGGTTCCTCACAACTGCCAATGCGGTCTGACTGTCAGTGTAGATAGTGTTGGCAGTGTCCTGTCCAACACCCAAATCATCCATAAGGAGTCTGAGCCATACACACTCAACCGTAGCTATGAAGATTTCCCTGTACTCAGCCTCACAACTCGAAGTGGCCATAGCAGGTTGCTTCTTACTCAACCATGATATACATGAACTGCCAAGCGCGCATGAAACAAAAACCACTTGTGGACACTCACGTCTCAGAACAACCAGCCCAATCTGAGTCCAAAAAAGCATGTAAGTCTGGCGGCAATGATCCCCCCTTGGGATAAAACAAGCCAAGATGTAAAGTGCCATCTAAGATAGCGGAAAATCCTCTTGACAGCCTGCCAATGCTTAGACCCTGGGCTATGCATAAATCTGCTGACTTGTGAGACTGCAAACTGCCTATATTGTGATAATTATAGACCTCTATTGGAGTATTTGGACAAGCTCTTTATGGTAACTTTGGCTAAGCACAAGTCTACATCTTAACCCTTGTTCTCGTTTATTCTCCCACATTAAATGATCAATTTAATATGAGAAAATCATTTGGGTTGGTTAGATATTAGATTTTATGACATTACCTCTCTCTTGAAATCATAGTCGTCCTCGACTATGAGGTAGAAGAGATAAAGCCTTAGTCATTAGTCAATCTTACTTAGTGGGTAGAGGATCCCTTTTTACCGTACGACATCTTTTCAAGATGGATGATCAATCCATTTGGTGCTTTGGAGACATGGCTACCACAAGCATGTCTGCTCTTTAGTCCATTTCATTCTTTCAAAGTAGAGTGACAAATTCTACTTGGTGTTTAAGAGACGTCGTCATCACAAACATGATTCTAAGCATGCATACTATTTGAATTTGTGCACAGTTAAAAAGAGAACTAGTCTTATAAGGAAAAAATATGGGTCATTTCAAAGAAATTGCCCTCTAACAAAACGTTAACGTGCTCAATCAATTTATGCACAACCAGCTGAAATGAGGAATGCTTCACCAAAGTATTATTAACCATTAGGGGTCTTGCAAGAACTACATTTTTCATGCTATAAATAGAAGATGCATGAGATAGAGACATAAACACGAAAAAGTGATCAAACATGGAACATTGAATATCAATTGTCAGCTCAACAATGTCAGATAACTAAGTACTCCCCATAAAGTAGAGCCTATCTAGAATGGAGCACGAGGAAAAATGAGACTAAGAAGGATATGTGAAACTTGATTCTGATGTGAAGTCGATAACCAATCATCGTGCAATTCCCCAACCTCAACAAAAGTTTTCAAATTTTTGTTTCTAGCTTAGTAATGATTGTACCTAAAGAAGTAGTATCATGGGCCCCACAAACCATGTTAAAATCTCATCCCACTATGCCAAAAACCAAAGGAATAGTGGACAACCATTGCCATAACTCTGCTCTTAATATAGGATTGTGATATGCATAAATATTAATTACCAACAAATATGTCATTCTTTGTATATAGTAAAGACAAAGCAACTCCACTTGGATAATCCAATATCCATTGTGGATTGAGTGAAGCTTTAATACAAGTGAACAGCCAAGGTCTCCACCCCCATAAAAACAATTCATCCCCCTATAATGAAGATTTTTGCTTGATTTATCACGCCTTTTATTCTTTTGCATCATACAAATATCAAGGTTACTAGAAAGCATCCATTTGCTGAAGGGTTGAAGATATACAATTGGTCATTGAGACCCTTGACATGGAAGGTGATAGTTTTCATAGGAGAGTGCTATGCACCACCTATGTCTCAACATTATCACTATGTATCTCATGCATATGCACTTCAAGTTGGAAAACTGGTGGGTTGAACTCCTCATAAGTGAGTTTAGATCTTTTAGTAGAGCCATGAAATTCCACAATGTTATCTATAGCAGATAAGGTCCCAAGAGAGGGTGTATCCTCCATATTGACTCATAATCACCTCACAATAGTTTTGTGAACTATACCCTAATGAAAATCCTCTTGTCTTGGAGGTTCCACAACTCGCTTACCTTTTTCAGCAGCTTTGGGATTAGCAAAAGTGGAGGCCATGGTATTACTAGTGGTGGGATTGAAAAATGGTCTAGGGTTAGAGGGGATTCTATAGCCTGTAGCTCTTGCATAAGCAGGTGAAGTATTGACATGTCTTACATTAGCACTAAGAGAGTTCCCTTTTTCTCCCCTAGCAATGTTTTTACCATAAATTTTCTCTTTGGGCACAAGATTCTTTCTACCAATATAAGAAGGGATTGGATTAGCTGCTTAGGTAACAATTGGACAATTTTTAGAGAAGTGCCCAAGATTACCATAGTGGAAATATGATCCAACTAGTTTCCCCCACTTAAGGTAAATAGCTAGTCTCCCTACAGTCTCCAACTTAAGTTTTAGGATTCATAGAAACTTTTGATCTGTTTGCAACATAATGCATGCTTTGCTCATATTGGGAAAATGTATGGTAGGGGTCAATAGATCTTTACCAAGAGCTCAAATAATTCTCCAATACAAGGCCACAAGAAGGTAGGTAGATCAACAAATTCTGCCCAAACATGGCATTTTGTCACTAATTCACTCTTGATCATCTTAATGGGCTACCACAAGATAATGTGGACTATCTCTCCACACAGAACAATAGAAGAGGCCGATAGAAACACCAATTTATCCTTAGACTTGAAAAAAAAGATTTCAGATACTCGAAAACCGAGATAAAATATTTTATCAACTACTAGGAGCTAAAACTCCTTATCAAGTTTAACAAAAATTCTAGGTATGTGGGGAAATTTTCCAGTAAAGAACATAACCATGTTACCATATACATAGGACGGTCGCGGTAAACTTTCCCTCCCTAGGAGGTTTTTTCCTATTTGCATTGTCTATATGCCCATCACTCTAGGCTAACGTATCTTTCCATTGTACACTAAGAAATGCTACTCTTTGCTATGTGCCTTGAGCTTCTTCATCTTCTCCAAGTTGTGTGTGTTTCCCAGCAACTCTATTTCCACCAATTGGTATGAGAGCAAGTTGAATCCTTCCGAGCATAATTGATAGCATTGCCAGTGCTGCATGCCTACTCACTTTCTCCAATTTGGGTGAGCTTTGGTGAGTGTCAACAGGTCAAAAACAACTTTGACATAGCTTGTAGAGACCGATCTGCTAAGAATTTTGATTGGGGTTCATTTTAGCCTCCTTTTACACTATAAACATAGTACTATGCAAGCAATTTTTTCCTTTCATGCAATGTTTTTGACAATGCTATTTTTTGCAAAACAAGTCTTTTAGAGTCTTCTTTGGGTTGTGCTGTATAGCACATGTTAGTGCCCCTTCCTTTCTCCTCTTTTTGGCTAGTTTTCACATTAGGTACAGGTAATTTCCATGACTAACAACAATAAAGATGTGTTCAAGATGTTTATTGCTGAGGATAAGTTGGATGGGGACAATTACCAAATGTGGGTTTTCATGATGCAGCATGTTCTTGTGTCAAGGGGCATTTGGAATGCTGTATAGGGTAGTGATGTAAGTCTTGACTCTATGGATACATGCTCTATTGAGGATATTGCAAGTTTTGGTGGTAGGATTGCTGCTGCTAGAGCTATTTTGCCTATGGCTGAGTAGATGTATCGGATGTTAGAGATGCACAAGGTCATGCATTAATTACACTATCTATGAAATGCACTATTACTCCTCTCATTTTCTCAGATAAACAGGCTTGGGATATTCTAGCTGGTCTGTATGCAAATCGCAATCATGCTAAAGTTACATTGCTATGTAAAGATCTAGAGTCAAAGATTATGCATGATGAGGATGACATGGAAAATTTCCTTGCTGGTATCAAGGATATGAGAAACTCATTTATCTAGGTGAAGTCATTTTTGACACTTCCCTTGTGGAGACTGTTCTTGATGCATTGCCAGGTTCTTACCAGACTTTTGCTGGTACTTGGAGACTTATGACTCAAGAAAATCTTGAAGTTGTCAAGTTTGATGCATTACCCACATTGTTGTTGGAAGAGTCACTTTCAAGAAAGAACAGGACTAAACAATGCACAATAAAAATAACGTGGTAACAACAATGTAGCCACTTCTCATGGCTTTTTTGCAAGTAGAAAATCACATGTTCCTAATGGTTTTATTGGTAGCACTTTGCCTAGGAATTCTGGTGAAAAGGGAAAACAGAATATACATTGTCATTATTGCAAGGCTAATGATCACTTAATTAAGCAATGTCCTAAATTGAAGGCAAAAGAGGCCAAGAAGAAAGACACTGGCTCCACTACAAGTGCATCTATTATAGAATCTTCTCTAAAAGGATATTGTGGTGATGATGATGTAGATGCAGTCTGAGAGTTTTCATTTAGTGTAGAGTGCACTTATGATCCTTCTCTCCATGATGCTTGTATGTTAGTTGGTGCAGATTCACATTGTGGTACTTTGATAGTGGTGCTACAAAGCACATTACATCACATCGTGACTTGTTTACCTCTCTCAAGGATGTCCCACATGGGAATACAATCACTTGTGCCACCAATGCCTCTTATTAGGTCCAGGGATTTTGAAAGATTGTGCTAACTAATGCAAATGGAAATGTGTTGATGCACTTTATGTACTTGGGATCAAAAGGGACATTCTGTCTATATCTACACTTTCTAGACTTGGTCTTGTTGAAATTTATGGATGACAAATTTTCATTTCATGATCTCAGATTTGGTGATGAAATTATTGCATCTAGCATTTTATGCCATGTGTTGTATCAACTCAATTTGTATGACAAGTGTGGGAAGAATTTCGCAAATGCAATTGTGGATTCAAAGGCTGTTTCAGATGCAAAACTTTGGCATGCACATTTTGGGCCTCTCAATTTTGCTAGTTTGCTGCGTTTGCAAAAATCTGATATGGTTTCTTCTTTGATGCCTCTTCAAGCACCTGTGAAGCATGTTTGTGAAGGTTGTATTTTGAGTAAGATGCAATGTTCAAAGTTTTTCATGAGATGTTGTGTTTATGGAAGATTCTATTCAGCCCTTGTTTTCATGTATTAGAGACAACAATATAAGCTCATAGGACATTTGTGACAGTTTGTTGCCTCCTTTCAGTTGTGAAAACTTGAATGTAAATTCCAATGAAGCAAATGTACAACATGTGGGGGTTTTAGAACATGCTACATATCAACCTATTTTTGAGGCCGGTGCATGCTTTGCAAGACAATAAAGGGATGCACCCTTGTCTAGTCGTACTTGTTCACATTCTTTCCATGCATCTTATGCATCAGATTGTTAACCTTTGGCTATTTCTAGATTATCTAATGTAGAAGAACCTCTATCTTTTGATGAAGCACAAAATTTTGAAAATTGGATCGCTGCCATGGAATCAAAAATATGATGCACTTGTAAAAAATGACACATGGGCTTTATGTGATTTGCCTCCTGGCAAAATGGCCATTTGTACAAAGTGGGTTTACAAGTTGAAATGTAAGTCGAATGGTGATATTGATCACTAAAAGGCTCGAATTGCTGCAAAAGGCTATGCACAACAAAAAAGACATATATTATGAAGAGACTTTTGCTCCCACTTGTCGTACTACTAATATGCATTTTCTAAGTGCATTGGCAGTTCATTTTGGTTGGATGTACATTAATCAAACATTGTTACTGCTTTCTTGAATAGTGACATATTTGAGGAAGTTTATGTAACGCAACCTTGCGGTTTTGTCATAAAAAGACAAGAAGACAAAGTGTGCAAATGTAAGAATTATTTGTGTGGGTTGAAGAAATCTCCTTGTGCTTGGTATGAGAAAGCTAAAACTTATTTGGCTAAAAAAGGCTTTTGTAATAGTCCAAAAAAAGCACTTTGTATGTAAAGCATGAGGGTGATGCACTTATGATTGTCATTCTTTATATTGATGATTTGCTGATCATTGGCCCAACTGAGACACATATTCCTGAATCTAAGGCTGATTTGAATGCTATTTTCAAGATGAAAATTTTGGGGCTATTGCATCATTACTTGGGCATATATCTTAAGTAGTGTGGTGGTGGTATTGCCTTATGTCAAACAAGCTACATAGATATATTGCTATGTAAGTTTGGACTTGAGGACTGCAAACCTATTGCTCCTCCCATGGAAATAGGTTTTAAATTGAGGCTTCATGATGCTGATTATCCTACAGAAGTCACTCTTTACCAAACTATTGCTGGATGACTTATTTATATATGCAACATGAGGCCTGATATTTAATTTGCAATCTCACAAGTCAACAAATGTATGTGTAGCGCAAGGTCTAAGCATTGGATGATTTTTTTCTAAATTATGTGGCACTTTGCATCTTGGCTTGTTTTATCCCAAGGGGGGATCATTGCCACCAGATTTACATGCTTTTTTAGGCTTAGATTGGGTTGGTTGTTTTGACATACGACTGTCTACAAGTAGTTTTTGTCTCATGCTCGGTAGTTCATGCGTATCATGGTTGAGCAAGAAGCAGGCTACTGTGGCCACTTATAGTTCTGAGACTGAGTACATGGTAGTGTGTATGGCTCAGATGCCATATGGCTAAATCTGGATGTTGGAGAGGAAATTGCCAACATCATTTACTCTGACAATTAGAGCGCAATGGCAGTTTTGAGGAACCTTGTTTTTCATGCTCACACAAAGCACATTGAGGTTCATTATCACTATGTTAGGAAGAGACCCTCAACGGGAGAGATCATCTTGGCCTATGTGACAACACATGACAGCCTTGCAGGTCTGTTCACAAAGGCATTGCCTCGTGAAAAGTTTTAAGCTTTTTGCAAAGCTTTGGGTTTACTCCCCTTTGTGGATTGATCATGCACTAAGGGCATGAAACTTCCCTATACATCATGTGCAAGCTCTTGTTCACGACACCATTCTGAAGGGGCATTTGTTACCATATACATGTGGTAGTGATGTGTGTGAACACATTTAGGACCTTCGGGGCATTTTTTTTCACACTAGAACGTTTGTTCCCCCCTTGCATTGTATATACGTACACCCATCACTCTAGGGATAACTTATTTTTCCATTATGCACTAAAAAATACTACACTTTGCTGTGTGCCTTGAGCTTCTTCATCTTCTCCAAACTTACTTTGTGTCCAATGTGAGCTCTATTGCTTGCACTCTATTGAAGCCAAGGAAGTTGCAGGAGGAGAAAATGGCTCCCCATGGCTTCTTGCACAAATATTTTGAAGTTTAGGGAATTTCTTATGAGATGCCATTACTTAAGTGACAGAAAATAGTTTGTAGATGTCACTAAAATAACTGAAAAATTTGCAATGATTCAATTTGCAATGCCATTAGCGACGTCTGTAGGGAAGCTTTTATAATCTTGGTACTAAATTATTGGGAGTTTCATAAGAAACGCCCGCTAGTTTTTACAAGCATCACAACCACAAAAGGATTCTTCTGGTGAAGTTGTAAAAAATAAATAGTCTTGGTAGATATTTGATGGCTAATAGCTATTGAGAAAGCTACCTGTATCTTTTGAAAAGGTACTACGAGCTATTAGTTCTAGCTATAATATCTGTTATATTATCGTCCTCAATTTTTTTTCTATAAATAAGTAGTACTATATGTATTGGACAACTATCACTACCTAATAGCTATTCGATAACTAACAACTATCACTACCTAATAGCTCATCAAATACTCATATAATGAGATGCTAGTAGCTATAAGTTGCTAGTAGCTATTGAATGCATGTTAATAGCTATTAGGCTTCTATCTAATAACTATTAGTCATAGCCCCCTTAATTCTAAATAACTATATTACACATAAAAGATAATACATATTTTTTACCTACTAGGTAGATAATGCATATGCTACATATCTATTTTCTATGTGGTAAGTATCCAATGGATCTCTGAGAGCCTTGTCATCAAAGCTAGAAATATTTGGTACATACCTAGTGGGGTAGCATTTTCTATATAGTGAGGCGGTCCCAGGAGGGAAACAAGAGCAGTGACCTCTAAACACTCCTCAAGGCTTCCATGCTACTCAATGGGACTGGGGCAACTACAAGGACACAAGACAATAGCAAAATCCACAGCCAATCCTAGATAAGATAGGGGCTTAGTTTTTGATACGAACTAGGACGCAAATAATATGTAGCCAAATATGCAAAGAGAGGAATGCAAAACTGTCACACAAACACACACCAAACACACTCCTTCACAACCATAGGGATTTGAAAGAAAGTGAGGTAGAGAGCACAAATCAACTTGAACAACTAGATCCTGGCCTAAAAGATTAGATTCATCTAAGCTTAGAAAAATTAAAGAGACAACACAAGACTTGTTATTTCCGTTATACCATTGTCTTAGGGTTATGGGAGCCCTCTCACTGTATCACCCTCTTACAATTAGGCCTAGGCAAAAAATTCAACAAGCCCCTTAAAATCACAAAGCATGAAAGGACACAAATAATCTTAAGGACAAGTTCACCTTATACAAGCCATTGAGCCAATTTTTTGAGCTGATTTTGGAGAGAAGAGTCCTAGCCGTTGTACACAATTGCACCCCAAACTATCAATCTTATATATGAGCAAGTGGAAGCTACAAATGTGATGAAGAGTAGGGCATCACTTAATTCCTCTCAATAGCCTCAAAGCATCTCTATGCACATATGAGTATAATGTGATAGAGAGCTCTCAAAGCTTACAATGTCCTCACACAACTAGGTATGGAGAGTGCTATGTTATGTGTGAAATGGATCCCCTTTACAAAGAAGAGAAGGGCTCTATTTATAGGTTTTTGGAAGCCTTGATTAGGAGTAATCCTAATCAATTTTATTAAGAGAAACACAGTGTCGTGCCGCTCCGCTTCCATGATGAAAAAAGAGCAAAGAAATGCAAGCTAAGCTTCTTTGAAGCCTACAAATTAATTGAGCAGTGCTAAGGGCTTGTTAACAGGCCAAGTTTAATGCTAAATGTATGCCAGATGCGGCTTTAAGGGGCCATAACTTATTTTTTATTCTAAAAGTGGCTATGTTTGAGGTGACTAAAAATGAAAGTCTATGGGATATAACTGTAATGCTCGAGGTGCTCTACGACCCAATTCATCAATTAGAGCTATGGTGAGGAAGTTATGTCAGCTTGAAGTTTGAGTCGATGCAAATTCATACTGGGCTGGGCAACTACAACTAAGGGGACATAAATGAAGTGAATGCATGGGCATGAAGTGAATGCATGGGCATGAAGTGGTCATTTTTTGGAGCACATTGGTCTTTTTAGATCAGCAACAATCAAAGATCTGGGTGCCAAGTTATTACCTATTTAAGTTTCCCTGGGGTCCAGTTCTGTGCCAGGTCTGTCGCCTCGATCAGTGTGCCATCTGGGAATTTTATAGCCTCATCAAGGTTTGTAAGCGTTCTATGCATCATGAGAAGTCTATAGTAATCTACGGCTCTTAAGATAGAGTTCGGGTTGATGAGATAATATGGCTTGAGGCTGGTTTTCAATTGCTGGCACTACTAAGATGTATAATTTTTGGCATCATCCGAGAAGCTGATACAAACAACCGCGTGCGAAGGGAATGCCTTTCGGCAAATGCTATCACCTATACGTGCATCTTAAAAGCATGTGGCATTATCCGAGATGATGATATGGGCAATAGAATTCATGACAATATTGTCATTTAAGGACAAATGTTGTACCATTGAATGCTTTGGCCAAAATGTATACCCAATGCCATTGAATGTGCCTGGCCAAAATGTATACCAAATGTTGTGCTTAGCCATGCTTTGCCCAATGTATGTCAAATGTGGTGCCCTTACAAAAGCACATAAAGTTCTTGATGAGATTTCAATTCAAAACATCATCTATTGGAACACATTGATTGGTGGATATGCCCATTATGGTTGTGGCAAGGAAGCTTTGTCTTTGTTAACCGAATGCAAAGGGAAGGCCTTTCATGAAATGAATTTGCCTATGCTTGCATTATGAAGACATGTGGCTATTTGGGAGACACTCAGATGGGCAAAAGATCTCACAAGATATCATGTCAAGGGCTATTGACGTTATGCTTGGGATCACCTTGGATAACATTTAACCAAATCTGGGAGGCCATCCAAGGACCAAAGTTAAAGGCCACCCAAAGGCAACCAAATGAGGGCCGCCGTTTTTTTTTAATAATGTGAGAGGGGGAGGAAAAATCATGGCGATGGGCATCGACTAGCAAGAAATGCAGGCTGAGAGGGGAAATGAGCTCGTGGCAGGCACTCTGGTGCTTGGATGGCGATGCACATGATGACAAAATTTCTCAGCATGCCATGGCGGCGGGCGCCTTGGTTCGGCATCTGTCCCAATGATTTTGCGCTACTCCAATCGAGTCACTGCCATGTCATCAAATAAGCTTCCCACCTAGCAACGACGGTGCCGTCCTTGCTTAGCGGGAAGAGGGGGTCTAATAAAAAAGCATGCGGTGTGGAAGAAAAAGGTAACTAGCAGGGGGCAGGGGGGGGATAAGGTGTAGAAGAGGAGCGAAGGAGAGTAGGAGGAGAAGAAAGAGGAGCTCAGGCTATCTCGGGGAGTTTGAGCTCAACAAGGAGGGTTAGAAGAGGAACGAAGGGAGGGAGCCCTGGAGGTGAAGAAGGAAGAACTTCGACAAATATCTCTCTCTCAAGACCTTGGAGGGAAGGAGGCAGGGAAGGAAGTCAAAGATAATCTCTCTTTTGGTCTCTCTCAATCAAGAAAAGCATGAGGGAGAATCTCTCTCTCTCTCTCTCTCTCTCTCTCTCTCTCTCTCTCTCTCTCTCTCTCTCTCTCTCTCTCTCTCTCTCTCTCTCTCTCTCTCTCTCTCTCTCTCTCTCTCTCTCTCTCGGCAAGCATAACAAAGCTAGGCAAGATCTCGCTCTTGCCCTCAGTCTTGATTGAAGCAAGCAAAGTTCAATAAGCTCAGCAAGGGACCAAGGGCATAAAGGAGTGAGGAGGATGCAGGAAAATCAAGGTGGCTATCTCATTCTCAAAGAGGACCATGGACAAAGAAGCTCTCTCGACCTTGAAGATTTCAAACAAGCACGATTGCTTTTGACTTTGGTGGATAAGGAAGTAATAACGCCGTGTCAGCATGAGGGTAAAAAACAAAGGAAAGAGGTGTTTATGGAAAGAGGAGGAGTAACGCAAGAAGAAGAGAGTAAAAACTCTCTCTACCGTATTTGGGAGATAGAAGGGCATCATGCAAGGAATTTTTGCCAGATACTTCCTTCATGATTAGCTTCAAAAATCTCTAATGGTAGGCATAAGTGGGAAATTTGCAGTCTTGGTCAAATTAGGGAGCATTAAACTTTCTTAACTCTACGAGTGCTATTAGCAACAAACATTTGTAATGTAATTCCACCTCTGCTAATCATTAGCAGCTCAAAACATTCCAGTTGTCAATCTTAAGCATTTAAGGTGTCGTTAGAGTCTTTTGCTTTGTGTCGTGGATCTTATCTCTCGTATTTCTGACAATGAGCAACCCGGTGCTAACACGACTCACTTTGCGAGCCCATTATACCCGACGTCTTTGGTGAATCCGACTCAAAATTGAGCCGGGGTGGAAAATTTTGTAGAGAAAGATGACTACACCACAAGAGGCGGCAATGCAATAGATGATGCAGCAATTTTCTACCTACATGTAGCAGCAACAGCAGACTGCACAACAACAATTTAACTTGCATGAGTGGTTATAAGAGAAAGTTCTGTTGGAGCTATATATGGCTCACTCTACCCAACTTGGTCTCACCTATATATTTGTATCTTGTCCTCAATATGAATCAGTCTTTGGGAGCGTATATGGTGTGTCTCTTGTCTCGTCTCTCTCTCTTTCTCTCTACATCTCAACATGGTATCAGAGCAGAAAGAATATACCGACGAGATTCTTTATCACGTCGTTGCCAATCCGTATAGGAAACATTCCAATCTTCAAATATAGGTCCTTCAGTGATAAGCACGTGATCATTATCCGTATCAACAGCCTGAGGCGGACAAACACGATTTCCAAGAACAACATCCGAGAGTTCATCGCCTTCAAGAATTAACAACATCTTTGCTTTCCAGCCTGGAAAACCTTGACCTTGGAAAGGAGGAACAGAACGCTGGCCAGAAGGAAAGCCGTTGACAAGAATATTCATAGCCATATCTTGTTGTGAGAAGACGTATAAGATAAGATCGCAGAATTTGCACACCATATATGGTGAAGGCCGCAATTGAGAATGAGAGACATATGAATGCGTTCTGTCAACGATAAACGTAAGAAGGATGCTCAAGGAACGTCCAAAGATGTGAGAGACGTCACCCAAAAAAAGGCAGGGTAAAGGAGACGTTAATAATAAACGAGTCCTCAAAATAGAGTGGCGTGAGACGCAAGATTGACGACCACAATACGAATAGCAAAAAGCTAAATCTTCTCGAAAAAGTTAACGCCAAAATAAGAAAAACGATCGCGGACGCTTCACGAAGAAGTAGGACGAAGAAAGCTGCGTCAAGCTCAATTGCAGTAAAAACAACATAACTTTTTGCTGCGAACTCCGATTGACGCAAACGTAGAACTCAAATCGAAGAGCTCGAGGAGACAAACAAGTTTTGGATGAAAAGTGCCATTGCGCTACGATCCATTGTGCTTTTTCCGTTTCTCCAAATTTTGAGCAGAACAGCAAGAAAAATTGAGATGAAGTTCAGGGTGTCATCAACAAGAAAACGTAATCAACGATTAGATTGATTAGCAATAAACGCCACACAAAACACTAATCATATTCTTCTTAACACAAAACAACCACAGTTAATAAGAATCAATGCTCAAAAATAAAATTTTGTACCAATTTTTAAATCTTACATGCAAATCGCATACACATACTGCTTTGACACCATGAATTGAGACAACGTTGCATTGTAGTTTCTACGACTGAGTCAGAATATGTTGCGGCATCACTTGCAGCTAGTGAGTTGATTTGGCTTTGACAAATGTTGGTTGATATTGGTCACTCTCCTCTTTCTAGCACACCCTTGCGGTGTGACAACCAAAGTGCTATTAGTCTTGCAAAAGACTATGTTCAACATAATAAGTCAAAGCACATTGCTGTCCATTATCATTATGTCAGGTATGAAGTACGCAAAGAAACCATTATGGTTGAACACTGTCGAAGTGACCAGATGATTGCAGAAATTTTGACCAAAGGCCTCAACGAGTCATGTTTCATCCTCTTGCGCTCGGAGCTTGGATTTGCTTCGACCTCACTCTTTCTAGATTAGCTTCTTTGCTATTGTAATAGCTTTGTACATATGACATTGTAATCTTTTAGGTACCATGCACTATGCACACTCCACATTTGCACATTGTGATCTCTAAGTCACTTGAATATTTGTACATAGATGCACAATTCACTTTCACATCATCATCGCTGGTTCATATTTTCACATTGTATAGGGGCTTGGGTTTTTCCCTTAAACTCCCCAAGGGTTTTTTCATCCAAAGCTAGAAACCTTTGTTTGAGTGGGGGTGTTGGAGCTATATATGGCTCACTCTACCCAACTTGGTCTCACCTATATATTTGTATCTTGTCCTCAATATGAATCAGTCTTTGGGAGCATATATGGTGTGTCTCTTGTCTCGTCTCTCTCTCTTTCTCTCTACATCTCAACAAGTTCGACAAGTAGTAAAAGAAAAATTGCAGCGATTTGAAGGTCGAGATCTTTTAAAATGTTGTCAAGTTTATGAGCAACCCATGGAGGATAATGGGATTGATGATCATGATGCAGTTGAAGGTTTTCACTTGATTGTCATGCCAGAGCTTAGGGCTCGAATTCGGGAGATACAGGTTTCACAAGGACCAACCGGCCTGGAAGAATTTTAAAAAGGCATTATAGGAGGAGTATTTCCTTGAAGATTCTCAAAGGGTAACTAAGCAGAGTTTTATGAAGTGGATCCAGCAAAAAAACAAGGATTTATCTGCATGAGAGCTACTATGAGAATTTGAAAAGAAACTTGAGCAGCTATCGATAGGAGAGCAACGATCATTGAAACTAGAATAATGGGTAAAGTTATTTGTCCAAACTGCTGTCCCACGGCTTCAAAAGAGCTTGGTGCAGCTACTTCAGGATTCAACCGGTGAACTGGGATTTACATATCATTGGAAGATGGTTTCTAAAGCAATCATCATGATAGTGAAGTAGCATATAACGGTGGATAAGCTGATTGTGGTTTAGCCCATGGAGACAACGGATGAAGAAATTAAGGAAAAGTCAGCCTATGGAAAACAAAAAATAGAGGATCTTGTTCTTAACGAGCCGATCAAAGGTATACAATAATTAAATCCAAATTTGAAAGCAATTAAGCTTGAAGGGGTAGGTACCAAGGGTTCCACTTGAGAGCCCAGGCAATGAATTTCGCGCAAGGATTGGGATGACCACTGCATGTGGTGTGATAGTAAAGACCATGAATGCAAAGACTGTGAAGATTTTAATGAAGCTTACAAGAAAAATGTGGTTTTTTGGAATGACAAGAAGATTCATCTCAAAGCAACAGGTGAGCCGCTCCGCTTGAATTTTGGGAGGGGTGGTATGAAGAAGTTAGCGGAGGAAATACAACATAATTTTGCTATGGTAGAAGCAGCTACATATGGGTTGCAAGTATACAATACTGAAGATGATGAAGGTGCAAGCACTAAAGGTTGTTTGTGGCCTTATGCCTTGAAGACTGCAGAAGCAGGCAAGGTGACTCATGGAAAATTATGTCAGGTTGGGAATTGCATTAATTAGGGAAACTACAAGATGGGCAGATCCTGTAGATTCACTTTTGGTATATGCATTGATTGCAGGAGGACATCAAAAAGAGCAACCAAATCTAGTAGTAAGCAAGATGAAGGGCCTATTCCTAAACCTACTCCAGAAGTGGTAATGGAAGAGGCATCAGAAGATAAGAAGCAACGTAAACCCAAGGGACCTTCCTATAAGATGAAATCTGACATTGATTTGGCTACAGATCTAAAGAAGATTTTTGAAGAGCTCATTCTCAATAGCAAGGTGGAGCTCACGTTGGGTGACATCTTGGGAATTTCCAGGCGTGAGTTTCATGAGGAGATTATAGACATTATCAAGAGGAAACGTCAAATACCAAGTGAGCAGGAACCTGATGCAGTTAAAAGTAAAATGATTCATCACATTGAGTCAATGTCCCCAAGATTCACAATGGTTTCTAGTGCTTCGATTATCTGGCCCAATGAGTCCTAGAAAAGTGACTCTTGGGCACAACTTCCTCATCTCCATCGTCATTAAAATGAACATGCGTTACCTCAAATATAACTGGATTTGAAACGACCATAGCCTTTGACTTTTCATCTTGAAATGTCTCTTCAAGAGTCACTTTTCTAGGAATCATTGGGCCAGAGCAACGACAGAAACCATTGTGAAGCTTGGGGGCATCGAAGAACTAGTTTTAGCACTTGTGGACCATGGGTCAAAAATCAATCTTACGGCAAAGAACTTGCACAAGAAAGGGAAATGGCCTATTGATGTTGATAACGGTTGGCGGATTCAAGCTTCCAATATGCTTCCAGGGGATCTTTATGGTGCATGTGCAAATGTTAAGGTAACTATTGGGGATGTTTGTGAGGCACAAAACTTTTTTTATACCAGAGCGCGTGTCAAATCCACTCATATTGGGACAACCCTACATTATGGATGTGAGCATGTAAACAAAGGTGCTAGATGATGTCTCAACCTATGCAAGGATCCAGAGCAGGGATAGTAAAAGGGATGTTCAATTTTTGACTGTGTGTGTAGATCATGCCAGAAACAAAGATAGCTACGTGATCATTCATTGCCGAAGATACGCAAAGAGTTCAAAGAACATAGGATTTTCTTGACTATAAGGTGAGACTATGGTGGTACGGAGGTGGGAAATCTCTCGCAAAGAGAGACTTTCTCTTCGGGGTTTTTGGGATTAACATATGAGGGTTTGGTGTCATATACAAAGTTTAATGATCTACCTAAATGGGAAAATCAATATGTGTCAGGTATTCAAAGTGAATGGAAGGGAGTGATGTGCTTGAACTAGATGATGTGATTTCAAGGATCTTGGAAGTGGTCTCTTATGTGGATACTTTGTTAGAGCTAGAGGAGATCATGCAATATAGGTTACAATGTGGAATTGACATTGTTAAAGTGCATTCAATGGACATGTATGAAGGATTCGATTTTTATGAAGCACTTACACATATAAAAGACGATTTGGGTGAAGCAGTTGAAGTCCAGGTAGATATAGAATATAAATCTGTTGCAAAGAAGGTGAGGCCTGTGGCTACACCTTTGCCAGAAGGAAGTAATGGAGTGATGGAGAAAGCTTCTCGCGAGCCTATATTGAGAGATCCAAAGAACATTGGGCATAAGTTAATTGAAAAGACATTGAATAAATTGAAGATTGGAGAGGAGTATTTTCTCAATGAAGAGGAGATCAAATAATTTTGAGAGATGCTTGGAAATCATGGTAAAGACTTTGCTTTTAAGCCAAGTGAGATTGGATGTGTAGATCCAAATGTTGTTTCTCCTACTGGAAATTTTATAGCCTCAACAGGGTTTGTATTTGTTCTATGCAGCTTGAGAAGTCTATAGGAATATACGGCTCGTCACAGATAGTCTGGGTTGATGAGATAATATGGCTTGAGGTCGGTGTCAATTGTCGGCACAGCTAAGCTGGATAATTTTTGGCATCATCCGAGAAGCTGATACAAGCAATAAAAAACCGAGTGTGAAGGGAATGCCTTTTGACAAATGCAATCACCTATAGTGCATCTTAAAATCATGTGGCATTATCCAAGATGCTGATATGGGTAGTAGAATTCAGGATGATATTGTCATTTAAGGAAAAATGTTATGCCATTGAAATCTTTTTCCAGAATGTATACGTACCCAATGTGGTGCCTTTGAATGTGGTTGGCCGGAATGTATACCAAATGTTGTGCTTAGCCATGCTTTGCCCGATGTATGTCAAATGTGGTGCCCTTACAAAATCACATAAAGTTCTTGATGAGATTTCAATTCAAAAAGTTGTCTATTGGAACATGTTGATGGGTGGATATGCCCATTATGGTTGTGGTGAAGAAGGTTTGTCTTTGTTAACTAAATGCGAAGGGAGGTCCTTTCATGAAATGCATTCTCCTATGCTTGCATCATGAAGACATGTGGCTATTTGGGAGACACTCAAATGGGCAAAAGATCTCACGATGATATCATTAGTCAAGGGCTATTGACATTATGATTGGGATTACCTTGGATGACATTTAACTGAATGTGGGAGGCCGTCCAAGGAACAAAGTTAAAGGCCGCCCAAAGGCAATCAAATAGGGCCGCCCATTTGAATATATTACAAAGGGTTTTTTTTTTAATTGTGAGGGGGGGGGGGGGGGGGGGGGGGGGGGGGGGGGGCAAAGCATGGTGATGGGCATTGACCAGAGAGCAGTGTAGGGTGAGAGGGGAGATGAGCTTATGGTACGCACTCTGATGCTTGGATAGCGATGCACATGAAGACAAAATTGCTCAGCACGCCATGGGGTGGAAGGGCCCTAGTTTGGCATCTATCCCGATGATTTTGTGCTGCTCCAATTGACTCGTTTCCACATCATCAAATAAGTTTCCCACCTAGAAACGACGGCTCTGTCGTTGCTTAGGGGGAAGAGGGGGGTTTAATGAAAAAGCATGAGGTGTGGAAGAAAAAGGTAACTAGGGGGGGGGGGGAGAAGGTGTAGAAGACGAGCAAAGGAGAGTAGGAGGAGAAGAAAGAGGATCTCCGGCTATCTCGGGGAGTTTGAGCTCAACAAGGAGGGGTATACGAGGAACAAAGGGAGGGAGCCCTGGAGGCGGAGAAGGAAGGACATCAACAAATGTCTCTCTCTCTCGATCTTGGAGGGAAGGAGGGCACCGCAAGGGAGGGAAGTCTAAGCTAATCTCTCTTTTGCTCTCTCTTGATCAAGAAAATAATGAGGGAAAATCTCTCTCTCTCTCTTTCGGCAAGCATAAGGAACCCGGGAAAGATCTCTCTCTCGCCCTAAGTCTCGATTGAAGCAAGCAAAGGTCAATAAGCTCGGCAATGGACCAAGGGCATAAAGGAGTGAGGAGGACGCATAAAAATCATGGCGTCTATCTCATTCTTAAAGAGGACCATGGACAAAGAAGCTCTCTCGACCTTGAGGGTTTCAAACAAGCACGATTGCTTTTAACTTTGGTGGATAAGGAAGTAATAACGACATGTCAACATGAGTGTAAATAGCAAAGGGAAGAGGTGTTTATGGAAAGAGGAGCAGTAAGGCAAGAAGGAGAGAGGATAACCTCTCTCTGCTATACTTGGGAGATACAAGGGCATTAGGCATGGAATTTCTTCCACATACTTCTTTCTTAATTAGCTTCAAAAAGCTCTAATGGCAGGCATAAGTGGGAAATTTGCAGTCTTGGTCAAACTAGGGAGCATTAAACTCTCTTAACTCTATCAGCGCCGTTAACAACAAACATTTGTAATCAAATTCCACTTCATCTAATCATTAGCAATGCCTTTAAAATATTCCAATTGTCAATTTTAAGCATTTAAGACTAATCATTTGTAGCTTCAAACATTCCAATTATCAATTTTAAGCATTTAGGACTAATCATTTGCAGCTTCAAACATTCCAATTGTCAATTTTAAGCATTTAAGGTGTTGTCAGAGTCTTTTGCTTTGTGTCGTGCATCTTATCTCTCTTATATCTCACAGCGAGCAGCCTAAGGCTGACCTGCCTCACCTCGCGAGCCCATTATCCCTGACAACATATTTTATTTTCTGAATTTCAAATGAGAGTGGGTCTCTCTTATCCTTTGAGTCACATGAATGTGGGCTCAAGGAGAGAGTTTTATTGAGGTTGAAATAGGAGAGGTTTGAGTGAATAACTTGGGAGTGCCTACTTTAGTGGATAGTAGAGGGTGCATTTTTTACAACAAGATTAGTGGTTAGTGTGAGTAATCACCAAAAGTTAGTGTTACAATTTATAATGGGTAGAATGAGCTGGATGGTTAAAGTAGATAGTGAATGACGTGGGAATCCTTGAGATGGTGAATCTTTGAAGAAGCTTGGACTTACCTTGTGTAGATTGTCACGAATGACTCCCAATCCCTCTTCTTCTTCTTCTTCTTCTTCTCTTGTTTACGCCTTCGTTGCCGATGTATATCACCGATGATATTGAAAATGACGAGTTGGTGATGAGATCCCCCAATTTTGCAGAGGGTAAGCATGGTCTACATGCTGAATTGTACGTACATAGCGAAGAGGTAAGATGAAATTATAACATAGAAGTGATAGAGAGAGGCATATAGATGGTGAAAGTATGTAGGGTTCACATGAGGGCTGTGGAGGTGAGAGGGAAGAGTAATGGTGAAAAGGTTTGGAGAGGCCATGGAAGGTGCAGGCTTGACTAAGGGATAGAGAGGAATATGTGTGTGTGTAGAAGCGTAAGGACAGGTAAGAAAAAACCAGGGTGACTCATGTGTGAGAGTGTGGACAGATTGGGTTCCACCAAAAATATCATATCTCATCAGTGGTATCTCAAAAATTATAAAACATTTTGAGGTGGTTATTCAGCTTGTGGGCTGCAGTTTTCATGTTGATCACTTCTTCAAATTCGGAGTGGAGATAGACGCTAAAATTTTTACAAAAATGCCTATTTTTATGCCTACAAGAGTCTTCTAGTGGCTCCCTATTCGTTGAATTTGCATAATGCATCCAAGAGTGAGCCCTCCATGGATCATACCATGACATAAGGCATCCAAGTTGACTTTATACATGCATGGAGGAGGATCATTGGTGTTTAAAGAAAATATATATGGTGGGACTAGTGCATGGACTTATTCATGGACTCGGGGTGTCCACTAGGAAATATGTAAGATAACATGTGTGAACAAAATAAGGGATTTATAATTAGGTACATTTGTAGAAAAATGTACTTACATAAAAGGTTTTTTAATTGAGAAAGTGGAAATATTCATACATAGGGATATTTTTTAACAAAAAATGCATACATAAGGGGTACATATAATACTTGAAAATATACAGTAAAGGGATTAGTTAAATACCTTTTGGTCTCACGTGCTATATGCAATTTTTACATGGTGGACTCCCCAGGTTCATGGACTTTAGCTTAATGAGCACATGGTATTTGAATTATGAACACAAGATATAAAAGGTATGAAATAATTATGGATACGAAAAAAATATTGGAATCATATAATATGATTCATATTTTGTATTATTTTGGGCCAATGAGAAAAAGTTTGCAAATAAATAAAAATTATATAATGAAAAGTGAGTAAGAGAGTAGAAAATGGTTTTTTGTTTTGACAAGAGTGAGTATAGAAATGTGGGTCACACTTGTAAAGCAACAAAATATTATGAGATTAGAGGATACACACATTGGAAAAAATATATACTTTATGGTGCGAGAGGATGAAAAGAGGCATACACATGTCTAATGTAAATAGACACTTAGATGTAAATAATCACAAAATACAAAAAGCTATAAAAAATAGAAATAAAACACTTAGGTTTAGGCCCTTATAGCAGGTGTATTATTTACGCAAAAATGGACCATAATAATTATTTAGTTATATATTTTTGCTCACCTAGCCAAAAGATTAGCTAAATAAATTTTTAGAGAAAAAATATACTTTATGGTGTAAGAGGATGAAAAGGGGCAAACATAGGTCTAATGTAAACATTAGGAAAAGTTTGGACTCAAAAATGGGCCTTGTAAGAATTGTTGATGTGGCATAGCTTTCAAAAAGTGGGGATTGGTAAATTTCTTGCAAATAAGATCCAAACTTGTCGGAGGTTGGATATTTAGAATCTACTCTTCAAATTGTATCTATTGATATATAGCATGCATGTATCGGACATTGCCTTCATGTAGATCTAGAAAAAGGTGATTTTAGATTACCGTAACGGTAACAAAACCTGGCTGATTGAAAAAAAAATGGCATAACTTTCATAGAAGTCATCCAAACTTTTCGGACCTTGGCTCTTTAGAATCCATTTTTCAAGAACTTTCCAATGATAGGTCATATCATGGGGTTCTAAGAAATATTTAGAGGGGTCTACCGAGTTGCTTTCTTTTGTACAACTTTGATGATGTGGCACTCTTAAAAGGCCCAAAAATGAGTTCAAAATTTTCCTAATGCACACACTTAGATGTAAATATTTACAAAAATACCAAAAATTATAAAATATAGAAATAAAGAAATTAGGTTTAGGCCCTTATAGGAGGTGTACTATTTACACAAAAATAGACCATAATACTTTTTTATTTATATTTTTTTGCTCACCTCGCCAAAAGGTTGTCTAGATAAAATTTTAGAGAAAAAATACTCTAATGCACACATGCCTAAATACAATATAAGAGTGAAGATAGCCATGGTATTAAGGTGATTTTGTTGGGTGGAGTGACTCACTATGGAAAATATGGAGAGCCAAAAATGGCTATCAATAGGTTTCTACCTCTTTGATTGGAGAACAACCACATCTCTTGCGAGCAATACGATGAAACGGTTGGATCACTACAAGCGGTAAGTATAAATAAATAATATTGTATCTATTGTTTTAAGCTGTTGATAATTGTTTGATTTGGTTTCGGTTAATGTAGAGTCAGGGTGATCAAACATACGTGCATGTGGACGATGTTAGGATTGGAAGGGTGGATTGATACAATGAGCTCAAGGTGGTTTGAAGCTTGGGACAACCATGGTTGCACATAGTAGAGAGAGAGAGAGAGAGAGAGAGAGAGAGAGAGAGAGAGAGAGAGAGAGAGAGAGAGAGAGAGAGAGAGAGATCCACACTCTATAGAATATAATGTACATATATTCAATATATTTAGAGCTCATTCATATACAAAAGGAAGGGTTTATGTACAAAAGGTCTCATAGCTAGCACCCGAAAACTCATATCTCCAGGTGCCTTTTCAAATGACTACACACATATATGTAATATGTGTCACATCAAAACTTGAACTAGGTATCAAAGGAGCTCCCATGCCCACCTTTCGATCCTCCCCTTGGGCATCTAGTACATACTGAAGTCCCAATTATCCACACAGGATGACACTATCCACACAGAATAGTGTGGACAGTGTCCTCCTGTTGGGCATCTAGTACATATTGAAGACCAAGTTATCCACACAAGGTAGTGTGGATAGTGTCCTCCCCTTGGGCATATAGTACATACTAAAGACCCAATTATCCACACAGGATGACACTATCCACACAGGATGACAATAACTATTCACACAAGATGACATGAACTATCCACACAGCATGATGATAATACCTCCCCTTGAACTAGAGAAAGTAGAAACGGATCTTCAAAGTACATATGTAACAAAATTAACTTCCCCTTCGTCCTCAGATTCTTCTTCATTGACTACATGAGCTGCTCCTCTTGCTGGATTTTTGGCTTTGTTATTACTGTTGTTGGTGCTACCTTGATCTTTTGAATAGCACTTAGAAGGAGAATGTCCCTTCTTTTTGCAATTGCTACAAAATTTATTAATATAGCAGACCTTAGCTATACGTCCCATTTTACCACACTCGTAGCACTTTCGAACATTGGAAGATGATATGAAATCTATGGACAACTCACCTGCCTTTGATACAAAAGCTCCGTTTGTCGGTGTAAATGAAATTTTCTGCTTCTTTTCCTCTGCCTACAACGAGCTTACCACATCTTGAAGTGATCGAGTTGGCTCCTTTTATTCAAGAATAGTGACTATATGGTCGTAGTTGGAGGGAAGTGCACTAAGGAGGACTACAACTTTGTCGCCTTCTTCTACTTCGCATTGGATGTAGGTCAATTGTGTAATCACGCTTTTAAGCCTATTGACCAAACTAGCTATGTCTTCCCCTCGATCATAGTGAGTTTGTAAAGTTTCCTTTTCAAGCTAACTTTACTTCATTTTGCTTTAGCTCCAAAATTCTCCTATATAACTTGCCAGGCCTCATATGCATATGTGCACTCATATATAAAATGTATATAATTATCATGGAGTGTAGTAATTATGATGCCAAGTGCTTGTTCATCATTTTCTTGATTTGGTGCAGTAGAAGCCCTAGTTTGTGTGCCTTTGTCATCACTGAGAGATGTTTTTACTACACCCATAACGTTTTCTTCATTAAGTATCCCGCTTAGTTTGCCAAGTACGGAAACCATCCCCATTAAATTTTATGATTCCTTTCTCTTCCATGGTGCAAGCGGTCGTGGAAGATGCCAGGGACTTGGTTTTACCAACAGAGAGACTCTCTCTATGGCAGTGTCTTGCCCAGTTTACAAAATAGTGCAAGTGCGAGCTTAATAACTATGCTTCATGAAGTCACTCTTCATGAATAAGAATCATGAAGCACCTCTTCACACGAAAGCAATGCCCTTGAAAGTCACGCTTAGAATTTGTTTTAGTTTTGAGAGAGCACCTATCTCGGGAGAAGCCTCTATGGAGGAGGAAAACACCTTTTTCTCTTTGGTTCTCGGATTCAGTGAGGGTGGAGAAGTCCCTCTAGATAGGGTTTTCTTGAGAGGCTTTGGATTTTACCTTGTAGAAGCTCTTGGGGATGGCCGCTAAAACAAAGAGATGATCTTATGAAGATCAAATTGACAAATGTGCGGGAATATAGAAGAGCTTTGGATATGGCCATCACATGTGTGGGAACACATTTTCAATATGGCCATGAGACAGGGTGTGTGTGTGTGTGTGTGTGTGAATGACAGCTTAAAAATTTGAGTTTCAATTCTCTGCAAAAAGTTCTGACTGCAGGCGGTGGGGCCCGTAAATGCCAAAACGTGCAGCAAGTGATGATGACTCTTGTGCTGGAATGCGGGATTGGAAGGGTAGCCGAGTAGTAGGCACGAATGAGAGGGGCCTTGGATTGTACGATTGCGTGTGTGTGTGTGTGGTACACTCTACACCACACATTGGTGCTGCAGTATGCAATTAAAGAGGCTTGGTGCTGCTGTTTGCTATGTGAAAAACGTTTCCGTGGCTGCAAGGGACCAAATGAATGGCGTGTTCACGGGGCTATCAATGCCATCAAGGATGCCATCAACTGTATTACACGTGGATGTGGCCAATGAATTACTGAGCTCCATGTGTGTGTGTATGTGTTGCCGAGCTGCTATGGAAACCTGTGTCTGCGCTTTCTCTTACTAATTGTTATGACACCCATCTTGTTGGTTGTAGTTGCCATGTGGCACTAATTGAAGCTACTGTGGTATCCCCTCGATAGAGGTCAATGGTGAGGTAGAACCGAGCATTGCTATCTACCCTTTATAGTGCTCCACATCTTCGACAATGATTGCTAATTATGAAAATCTTCTAGGCTGAGCTTCCCAGCCTTTAGATCACCACCACTTTCTCTCCCAAGCTGTAAAATGAAGCTCTCATTTTTGCTGCTTCTCTTCCTTGCACTTTGACTCTCAAGTTTGGTTGTGGTCGTCTCACACGCAAGGAAACAAGTGGTTGGTGCCAAAGCTCTGATACCAGTTGTTAGGATTGGATGGGTGGATTGATACACTGAGCTCAAGGTGGTTTGAAGCTTGGAACAACCATGGTTGCACACAATAGAGAGAGAGAGAGAGAGAGAGAGAGAGAGAGAGAGAGAGAGAGAGACTCACACTCTATAGAATATAGTGTACATTCAATATATTTACAACATATGTTATCACTCATATAAAAAAGGAAGGGTTTATGTACAAAAGGTCTCATAGCCAGTATACAGTAGCTCATATCTCCAGGTGCCTTTTCAAATGACTACACACATATATGTAATATGCATCACATCAGACGACGATGATGAGGAGGAGGATTAAATAGAAAATTATTTGTCTAACCTCTCATAAAGTCCCAATGTGGCACAATGTATATACAACTATTTTCAATTTATTTGTTACTTATTTATAAATCTCATCTTCAGCACATGAAGTTGTCAAGGTGCAATATATTCAATTTGAATTTCTTGTTTTCTCTTTATACTCTTTCCAAAAACAGTTGATGTTTCATATGTTTTATGCAGGTCAAAAATAAAGGTGCTCATTTGGGCCACCCAAAATTCGGTGTCCAAATGAGCACCTTCATTTTTGAATAGGCGTTTAGCGGTAATAGCGACGATAATAGTTGGGTCAATGCACATGGTAATAGTCGCGGGTATATTCCCACATCTATTATTGCTATATTACTATTCAACCACTACCTCATCCTTTGCCGCTGCTATTGCCGCACACACAATATTTTCTCTTTCTATTTTCTTTGTTAATCCGCGACAATGATAGTGGTTCTGGATTTTTCCTCTTATACTGACTATCTACACTGACAATCAGAGCCCATTGGCAATTGCGAGGAACCCAATTTTTCATGTTCACACAAATCACATTGAGGTGCATTACCATTATGTCAGGGAGAGGCTCTTATCAAGAGAAATCAACTTGGATTCTGTGCCAACAAAAGACAATCTTGCAGATATTTTCACACACCTTGTCTCGTGAGAAGTTTAAAGCTTTTTGCAAAGCTTTGAGCTTACTCCCTTTGTGGGGCTGATCATGTCCTCAGGGCATGGCACTTCTCTATACTCTATGTGCGAGCTCTCATTCACCACATCACTCCCAAGGGGATTTGTTACCATATACATGTGGTGGTAGTGATGTGTGTGAACACACTTAGGACTTTCTGCGCATTTTTTCCTCACTAGGATGTTTTTTTCCCCGAGCATTATATATATGCCCATCACTCTAGGGCTAACTAATCTTTCCATTGCACACTAAGTAATACACTCTTTGTGGTGTGCCTTGAGATTCCTTCGTCTTTTGCAAGATGCAGTGTGTGTTTTCCTGCAACCCTAATTCCAACATTCATGAACTTGCATACCAATTATCGTCGATCAATTCAAGTTTGTTATCTTGTTTCGTTGAACTACCATGAATATG
>NC_140942.1:161931673-161980389 GCF_014529385.1 Adiantum capillus-veneris
ACCTCATGTAATCCCATGGTTAGAGTCGATCTTTCCAAAAAAGATGGTTCCATGGTTATGGGTCATTCTATGAGCATCCATGGATGTGCATACACATGCACATACATGTCCATGCACATGCATACCTTAGAACTGTGAATTAATTCCATTAACATTAGGATAATGATTAATTGACTAGAGTGAGCTTAGCTTATCAAAATTCAATTTTGAAAGTTTCTTTTAAAAGATAAGCTTGAGGACATTAAACTAAGGTGTCAGATGCACACACCTATTATATTTAGCAATTTTTAGAGCAGACAGGTATTTTTATAAAAATGTAGGGTGGAATAGATTTAGATGAAACGATCACGTCTATCTAGATACAAGCACCTCAAAAGTTACTATTTTTGGACGAAAGTGATAAAAAGTAAAAGGTTTCATTTTTGAAAAGCCTACATTAATACATACATCAGTAACTCATTGGAAGTGAAAAAATACTAAAAATAGAAACCTTTTATTGATGACCCAAATGGTCTGATAAATTTACTTTTTTTAATTTTGCATGGAGACCCCTTTGCTAGGGTTGTGGAGACCATACATCTTCCCCAACATGAAAAATTTGAGATTTCCTCATCTCAATAATAAGTGGGGATAGTCTTTGCAAAGAGATAATTCGTCTTCCCATGTTGCGTCTCCTTAGGGAAGTCTTTTCAGTTGACTAGGTGCTCGGTGATGCTTATGTTCCTAAGTTTCCTTTCCTGAGTTTCTAGGACATATTCAGGTTGAAGTTCAAGGACTCCTTGGGTTGGAACAACTATTTTCTTGGTATCCAAAAGTTGATTAGGGATAGGAACATAAGAGCACTTTGAATGGGGACATGCATATGCTTTGAATGGGGACATGCCTATGCTTCTATGGTCAGAGGAATTGTAGGCATATTCTACTAGAGGGAGATATTGAATCCACTTTCTTGGTTCCTGCAAACAATAATCCCTAAGAATATCCTCAATCATCTGGTTTACTCTTTCAGTCTGACCATCTGTCTGCGGATGATATGTTGTGCTAAAACTTAGTTGTGTTCCAATAGCTTAAAAGAGAGAGGTCCAAAACTTTGAGGTAAATCTTGCATCCCTGTCACACTGAAAATTCTCTTTGGTAGACCATTGAGTCTAAAGATCTCCTTAATGAAGATTTTGTTGATATCAAAAGTAGTGAAGGTAGTTTTTATGGTCATCAAGGGAGCTACCTTAGTGAGAATTTCAACAACCGCAAATACTGAATCATAGCCCCCAAATGTGGGTAATCTAGTGACAAATTCCATACTAATACATTCCCATTTTATTTGGGGTATTTCAAGGGGTTGGAGTTGTCCGAGTAGTTTGATTTGCTCAGCCTTAATCCGTTGGCATGAGAGACATTGCTTCACATAGTGAAGAACATCCCCCTTCATACCTGGCCAAAAGTAGCTTCTCCTAAAAGCATTTAGGGTCTTTGCATACCCAGGGTGTCCTGACGTTGGGCTATCGTGAGCCTCAAATAAGACTGCTTTCTTTATTGTTGAGTCCTTAGGTGCATAAAACCTTTGTTGATAATAAAGACATGCCTCCAAAAGAGAGTAATCCCTTGTTGGAATGTGTGTTTCTTTAGGTGTCTTGCCTTGTTGAATATGCAAGGATAACTATTGATACTTTGGATCTTTTAAAGATGCTTTCTTAATCCTTTCCCAGATAGGGTTATTAGGTATAGAGATAGCATTAAGGAAAGATTTCCGACTAAGCCCATCTGCAGCCACATTGTCCTTCCCAGGTCTATACTTTATATCAAAGTCGTATTCTTGAAGAAGTTCAATCCATTTCCTTTGCCTCATGTTGAGGTTTGGCTGCATAAGGATTCACTTCAAGCTTTTATGATCAGTGACTAAGTAAAATTTATGACTGAGAAGATAATGCCTCCATAGCTTTAATGCATGGATAGTTGCTAAGAGTTCCAAGTCATGAGTAGGGTAATTCTTTTCATGGTCCATGAGCTTTTGAGAAGTATATCTACGGGCCTACCTTCTTGAGTAAGGACTCCCTCTAAGGCAAGTTTGCTAGCATTAGTTATAACTTCAAACTCTTTGCTGAAATCAGGAAGATTTAGAATAGGTGTTGATATCAGGTAACCTTTTAATTCTACAAAGTTGTCCTCTTGTTCTGCTCTCCACTCAATATTCATACCTTCCCTTGATAACTATGTTAAAGGTACAACAATAAGAGCATAATCCTTGACAAATATCCTATACCATCTTGTAATCCAAAGAAATCCCCTTACTTCACTGACGAAATTAGGTTGAGGCCATTCCACAATGTCTTTGATCTATCGGGATTGACTAAGATACCTTCGGAAGATATAATAAATCCAAGATAGCTAACTTGGGGAGAACAAACGGTACATTTACTTACTTTCCTTAGCATAAAGTTGATGTTGGCATAAGAGTTTTAATGCTTTACAAATATGCTCTTCATGATTTGTCTCATCTTTAGAATAGATCAATATATCATCAAACAAAACCAAGATAAAATCATCTAGGTAAGGTCTAAAAGTATCTTGTATCAATTGATTGAGCTTGCAGGAGCATTGGTAAGACCAAAAGACATTATTGTGAACTCATATTGTCCATACCTAGTATTGAAAGCTGTCTTTAGAATGTCTGATTCTTTAATCTTTATTTGATAGTATCCAGACCAAAGATCAATCTTAGTGAAGATATTAGCTCCATGTAGCCTATCCAATAGATCATCAATCCTTGGAATGGGATACTTATTCTTAACGATAACTTGATTAGTCCCATGGTAGTCTATGCAAAGTCGTTGAAACCATCCTTCTTCTTTTGAAAAAGGACTAGAGCATCCCAAGGAGAAGTATTTGGTCTAATAAACCCTTGCTCAATAAGTTGCTTGAGTTGTTCTTTGAGTTCAATTGCCTCATGAAGTGACATCTTATACGATCTCTTTGAAATGGGTTTACAACCAGGGATAGTCTCAATTTCATGATCAACATCTCTAGGTGGTGAAAGACTTGTAGGTCCTTAGGGAACACATCAAAGTATTCTTTTAGCTAGTCAGGTCAAAAGTTTGAGTCTGATTTGTCTACTTTGTTGAGCTTAACGGCATAGATTTGTTTATTCTTTTGTACCACGTTCAAAAGTTTGTTGGCCTTAACTAAATGAGCCTTAGGTTTCCCATTCTTTACTTGAACTAGAACCTCATTCCCAAGGTCATCTATAAAGGTAAAGTTTCCTTGTGCACAATGAATGTGATCTTGGTTCTGTTTCAACCAATCCATTCCCAATATCCCATCATAAAATTCTAGAGGTAAAGTGCAAAAATGTGCAAAAGTAGAGTACCCCCTAGTTCAAATTCTACGTGTCCTATTGTATACTGAGTTAGGACTTCCTTCCCATTTGAAAAGAAACAAACCTCATTGCAAACAAACCGGCTCAAAACTGGCCCCCTACAAAACTTCATCAGGTAATATCTTGACATCCCGGACTCCGATTTTCAATCTGAAAAGATTGATAATCTCCATATTATAAGCTCCACGCATCTATCACTTCAAACCGGCTTTGAACACTTGTCTCCATTTTCTCTGTCCGTCTCATATTTGCAACGCACTCGGGGCTCCGTTTGATGAGCCATTTGTACCAGCTTGTAAATCACTTCAGTAGCCCACTTTGAAGCACTTTTGGTCTAAAAACACACCTAAAGTATACATCTCCGTCAATCTGATGCCATAAGCAGTTCAAACATAGATCATAAATTTGTCAAAGTTCAAAAATACAAGAAAAATAAAAATTCATCGTGTGCCCGCAAAGTGGCATGGCATCCACCCGCTCTAAACCTGCACATCCTTCGGTATGTGCCAATCTTTAGAGGTTGCCCAAGGTAAAATCTTCTTCAAAGTCACATCTTGATCATCTAAATCCTTATCTTCGTTCACATTGAAGTCTTTATCTTCAATTTGAATCTCTTTATTTCTCCTTTTATATAGCTTGACACACTTACCTGCAATTGGGATCTTCAATTCTATACCATGAATTTCATGTATCGTGGAGGTAGCATTAGGAAAAGCATGTTTAACCACTTAACCATCTTCCACATAGTTCTATATTGGTTGTCCAAACTACTATCATAAACAAGAAACCAATCCTCTTCTTGAATAGCACATGGCCTTAGCCTATGCCGTTTGTCAAAAGCCTCTTTTTTTTCAAACAAGCACTCCTAAATTTCTCATTTGTGGATTCAATATCTTTGCTTCTCCTCTCTAGCTGTCGAATCCTTAAAGCAAGCAAATCTTCTCTGCTCATTTCTATATTCCAAGGCAATATACTCCACGTAGTCACTGCCTCTTCTAGAGGCATAATAGGATTCTATCCTTACATAAGTTCTGATGGCATGAAACCTGTAACAGTGTCGTGTGTTGTACGGTCCACCCATAAAGCATAAGATAGTAATCCGGACAATCACCAATACAACCCTTACATGATTTAGCCAATTCCTTGACAATGTGAGGATGTCCTCTTTCACTTTTCCCATTCCCTTCAAGATTGTATACAATAGTGAGTGCTAACTTGACACCCATACGAGTAAAAAAGTCTCTGCCTTCGTCAGCATCCAGCTCTCCTCTATCTGCAACAGTTCTTCCAACACAACCATATCTACGTATTACATCTTCGAGAAAAAACTTGCATACCATGCTTGTAACTTTGGTTTGCAAAGCCCTCCCTTCAACCTGGTTTATCAAACCTTCCCTGGAAAGCACGATGTACTTCATTTTTCATAACCGAATATTAAACAATTTTTCAGTAGTAATCATTTTACTGTAATATAATCAAACGCATAAGTACTTGTAAAGGTAAAAAATAAACAAGTCTAGGGTTAAACTATTAATACCATTGGCAAGCTTCTCGATTCTCTCTGGTCAATTAAGCTGTTTAAATGCGAGAGCAAAGTATTTCATGTCCAAGGGCTGAGGAGAGGCTATACCTAGAAGACCTCTAGTTAAGCTACGATACAAAAAATTGCATATGATATCATCACCTGGATTATTCCCTTTGTTTGACCCCCCAAAGTGTTTTCCACATTGATTCAATTTTTGATGTGTGTGCTTATTTTGTATGCATTGGACTTTTTCCTTTTCAAGGAAAATTGCCCATACTCGGAACCTCTAGGGCTCTAGTACCATAGGCAATACATGTGAGTGAAGTACCAAATCAAGCTGGGATTTCTTGAAGGTGCCGCAGGAAGCATGTGCGAGTGCAAGTGCAAGAGCAGAGAGAGAGAGAGAGAGAGAGAGAGAGAGATCTGCTTTGGGTGGAGCGCACAACAATGTTATCTTGTTGCAACTTCTTATTCTATTGCATTAAAGAATATGTGTATAATGGTTAAGTTAGTAGATGGGTTAGTAGTAAGTGAGATGTCTGGCCAATTGACCTGAATCTCAACAAACTCCCACTTGAAGACCAATGCAACCCAAGTGACCTGATATGTACAACCGTGAAGCAATCTAGTGGCTTCAACCTATACCCATCAACTCACTGCACTGTGTAAACCGCTCCAAAGCTAAGCCTTTTGTCAAAACATCTGCTGGGTTGTCATCAGTGTGTACCTTGACTAAATCAATGAGCTTTTTGGCCAAGAAATCTCTCACGAGATGATACCCGACTTCAATGTGTTTTGATTTGGAGTGAAACACGGGATTCCTTGCCAATGCAAGAGCACTCTAACTATCACAATATATCACTGGAGTCTCATCAATGCCAAGATTTTTGACCAAGCGAGATAACCATACAGCCTCTTTACTTGCATCCGATAATGCAACATACTCTGCTTCCATAGTGGAAGACGACGTACAATCTTGAAGACATGACCTCCAAGATACTGCTACTCTAGAAAATATGAAGACATAGCCAGATGTCCATCTCCTATTGTCGACACAACCCGCATAGCCTGCATCCGCATAACCCACGATGGATGCATCATTATTCTTGAAGCATAAACACCTTCCGACTGTACCTTTGAGGTACCTAAGAATGTGCTTCACTGCTTCCCAATGCTTGCTGCCAGGATTTTCCATATATGGGCTCACCACTCCCACTGCAAAAGCAATGTCTGGTCTTGTGGCCACCATAGCTCTAATACCCGTTGAAGGTTCCGCGCGAAGCGTGTACGATTACAAGTGCAAGAGTTGAGAGAGAGAGAGAGACCTGCTTTGGGTGGAGCGCACAACAACGTTATCTTGTTGTAGCTCCTTACTCTATTGTATTAAAGAATAAATGTATAATGGTTAAGTTAGTAGATGGGTTTGTAGTAAGTGGGATAACCGGCCAGTTGGCCTGAATCCCAACATTTCTCTTCCAGCTTAACACTAGTTCTATAATTGAACACTCAAATGTCCTAAGACACTAAAGTGTCCTGCTTTTATATCAACTTTTGACATTTATTTCCATAAGATAACAATTGACTTTTTGGCTCTTTCCCATTGTGTGCATAGGTTATAAGGTGAAAAAAGTACACCATTTTGTTTCACATCAAAATATGTACCATAGAAAAAGATATATGATAAGTTTTACAATGAAAATTCGTGCAAATTTTGAGCTGTTTTTGGTTTAAAAACATAAAAACTCTATAACTTCCTAAAGGAATCATATTTTTCAAACTTATAAACCCATATTGAAAGCAAATTCCATCTTGAATGGAAAATATCATATTTAAAAGCCTATATTTATCAGTCACTATAAGTAGTAAATGAGAATTTGATTTTTACAAAATGTTGTTTACAAGGTAATTTTCAGTCTTTCAAAGCTCTTTTCAAACAATTCATGCTATCTTTTTGCAAATTCATGTTTAAGTTGAATCTAGGGGTTAAAACCAAGATACCACATATTTTTTTGGAAACTTTAGAAAGCATGAATCCTCTAAATAAATTTGGATTTTGAAATTTTATCAGATACAGCTTATAGTTGATTTACTCTTTTCATTTAGAAAACCAAGTAAATGAGTATTCAAATGCCCCAAATGCCTTGCTATGAAGGAATTAGTTACTTTACTAGTTTTGTCAAAAATTTCAAGTACTACATGGAGTTTTCTTGCTACTATCTTCTACATAAAATATCAAGAATTTCTAGCGTGCGCAGTGTTACAACAAAGAGAAAAGTAACTCATTTAGTTTCTTCAATGCTCTTCAATTATAATCTCCCTGGGAATTTAGAATCATACATGTATATATAACATAATCAAGTCTTTAATGCACGGATATAATGTATTTTACTTTGTGTCTGATCCAATTTATAAAACATGCCTGTTTGACCCACATAGCTAGGCATAATTAAATACTAATGTAAACTTTTTTTCTTTGAGTAAAAGACTACATAATTACATAGCATTGGTATAAAGGAGGAATCTGAAATTTTCTCATAGGCCTTTAGATTTTCTTTTACGCATATGGTGCCTATTCTTTGCAAATTTGAATGCTGACTTGCGCAACTATAATTATGGGTCAATTTGGTCATTATTGTAGGTTCAAATATGTAAGGAGATAATTTTTAAGAACTCTATTACTATTGTAGAAATGCTTCTTAATGGGAATTGTATGAATTCTTTCTTTTAAGCACATTGGATTTTTTTAAAAAATTAAGGAAAAAGGACGCTAAAGTGTCCTTTTTGGTACCAAACTAGTGTTAAGATTTTTCATTTTTGGCACTTTTGTTTTTTTGGTTTGTTGTTTGTTTTTCACTGCATTTCCATTTTATAACTTTGGGGGGTCATATTGACATTGTTACCCTCCCAGTCTCATCACATAGTAAACTCCCTTTATAATAGTTGAGCTAAAGTCAAGAGGAATTAAGTCCACTTGAAAGCATGAGTACATTGCACACAATGCTTCATAATATTGGATTAAGAACCTAAAGTAACCATTGACAATTAGAAAGGAATTTCCCATGGTATTAAGAGAAGATCTCTAATGTATATCTTGGTTAAACTTGCTTGGTCAGATTGCTTGATTCATAAACTTAGACAAGGGACTATGATATAAAATTATTTGAATCTAATGTTTAATACTAAGCAAATGTGTTGAATATTCTGCTACCAATCACAATTAAAGTAGACAAACATGGATGCTAAAAAAGAGAAAAGGCAATGGTAATGGACAAGAAACACTTGTTCGTGTTGATGATCGCGCTCGATTCGAAGAGTGAACTCGACAAAGACTGCATGAAGTTCAAGAATCCCAACTACTGCAATGTGTTCCTATACACACTAGAAAACAAAAGAAATACCGCTAGGAGGCACATCAGTGGGAAGAGGCCCCAACCTTTATTGAACACAATCAAAACAAAATAAGTAACCTAACCTAAGTATTTGCAACCCCCTAGAGGGTTAAGGGAACAAGATATTGTATAGATGGGCGAGTAGCCCTAAGTTTAAACCCCAATCCCCCTCATCGTCAAGAAAAATAAAGTCATCATCAGTGAGACCATACATGCCATCCGTGTAATCATGTAAAGTTTCCTCATGATTAGATGCACATATGTTCACTAAGAATTTCAGTAGGAGTGTATAGTCATCTTGCTCAAAAGGGTAAACTTGTGCAATTGGATAGACGTTCTCTACTAAGTAGGGATCAGTCATGGTCAAGAGACGTGTCAGCCATTCTAATTCCTCAAAATGTTTCTCACACGCTATTGTATCTACCAAATCCCATTCACAAGCAAGCATTGGGTAAACAATGTGAAACACTTATGAAAAGTAAAGAGGGTACCTCTCACTCAAGGTAGGAGTGAAAGACTCTAGCGTAGTAGCCATATCTGTACACAACATAGATAGATTTTGGTTAGTGTTGTGCAAATATTATAAAGGTCATGTCAAAAGATCGTGTCCTTGTGCATAATGTGTTATTATGATTTTTGGGTCATGTACTAGAACTTGTGGGTTTCAAGATATATATATAATATATTATAATATATATATATATGTATATATGTATGTATATATATATATACACATACATTCCCTAAGATTGGGAGATTGAGACTCTCAGGGAGGAAGTTTAAGAGGGGAGCAAGTAAATGATGGATGTCAGCAAACACTCCCCCATTCCTTGGATAGATCATACCTTTTGGAACGATGTTGTCACCTTTTGAAACCAATTATTCCAAGTTGTAATGGGTGAAGACTTTGACTAATAGTTTTTCACCATCCTAGGTGTTTCATTTAGTTGCAAGGGTGGTAAGATACTCTCCCATGATTTTACTTAAGAAGTTGTTTTAGGCGATGAATTTACAATGAGAGGTGCTATTCTTTCCTTCTTTTTTTGTACATTTTTGGTGGTAGGTGGAAGTTGTGAAGAAGTTTGTGCTTCTGTAGAAGAACTACATGAAGATCAAGAAGCTTCATTTGTTTTTTCTATGTTGTGTATCTGTGCACATATTACATGTATTCTATGTTGAGAAGATTGTATAATATATATGTGGGTTTAATCTTGATTTAATATATTTTGTGTGAATCAAATTTGAGGCGTTGTACAGACCCTCTCCAAAATCATTATGTCTATGTATTTTTGTAACATTGATATGATTTATATCTTGTGCTCGTTGAGTAGATCTTGGGTGTGCACGGTCACTGGTTAGCAAATTGGTGAGAGATTAGCACCATTGTTGTTTAAATTGTGAGACTGAGTGACTCATATAGTAGGTTATGTATATGTGTCTGTAGAGTTTCTCTCTCTTACTAGTTTCTTCATTAGCATCTTTACCTTCTCATGAGCACAGGCTCTTCTCACACCATTCATGGTTCCATGCCCTCATGCCCTTACTAGGTTGTTATCCTTTGGATGGACATTATGTCGACACTATGCTACAACTACTAAACAAGGACTTTACTATGTAGGCTACAATACCACCTTGAGATAAAAAAGGTAAAAGTCTTCTGAATTCTTCCTCATGGGGGTTTCACCTTGTAATTATCTAAGTGACTTCATGTATGCTCAAGCGCTCTGACAAATCCAAAGGGAAAAGGGTGTTAAGATTCATGTGACTTCATGTATGATCACAGGATTCGACAAAGCAGAAGGGCAAAGCGTGTTTGAGAGGTGACCATTGGTGGACATGTGCTTGATAGGGCTATGGAACAACTACCAGGCTTCACCTATACAAGTGTTCAATTTGCTCAGACACACAAGAAAATTTCAATATGCTCAGATAGACAAGAAAAATTCAATATTCTTTGACAGACTGACGGTTTGATAGGTGCTACTACTCCCATCAAGCCGATTAGATCCCTTCTTCATCAAAGATGAAGATAGACACTTTGCAAAGCATTTTGGATCACCTTCCTCTTTCCATTTAGCTTAGAAAATCCAAGGGGAATGATTTCTACCCCAAAAGAACAAAGAACAAGCTAGTCATGGAGACACGTCTCTTCAAAAACCCACTCTTCCAAAGTTTGGCCAAAAAAGCACTAAGAAAACTACGTAAAGGCATAGAACCAAAGAGTTATAAAGCTTGGGGTGCCTTTTGTCTAAACATACAAACAACGGTTAAAACAATAGGCCTAAGAATGAATAAGGTTTGCAAGGAAAACAAAAAACAAGCTAAAGAGATAGTAGGAATGCTGACAACAAAAAAGGTGAGGGGATGCCTCCAAAGGAAAACAAAGGAGGTGACTCCAAGAAAAAGCAGATATGGCAGCACACCAATTGGAGGAGGTAGAGGAAGACAAGACTTTTATCAAGAGGAGATATCTAGATCCAATGTGAGGCTATCAATGAAGCACATTTCTTCAAATCACTCAGCGTTAAAAAACATCAAGAAACAATAAACACAATCATGTGGACAATAGTGCAAGAACTCGATGATAAGATAGATAAACTAATTCTCAATAGCTCGAGTCAAATTAAAGGACAACCAAAAGCTTAGTCAAAAGTTTTAGAAGAATCAAGAGACGTACTCCTCAAATGAATAATAAGACCCGTAGAAGCTAGTAGACTTAATAGAGAAGACCTTAAACAAAGACAAATGCTGGTTGGCGGTGCATTGACTTGGCAAGGAGAAGTCTCCAAGAAGAGATGGAATGAAAACCAAGTTACTTATATTACTTGTTTGGCCAACAAAGCCCTAGTAAAAGGGATATTGGATACAAGCGTAAAACGAAGTCTCAATAAATCTATCCCAAAGCTTTTTCTTTTATCACAATATGTGAAACATTGGTGACCCCTGACAATGATGATAGTAGTATAAAAAACTATTGCTAATGCTATCACCCTTAGGATTTCTTCAATCTTCAATAAACCTATCACCCACCGATAGAATGGCTTTATCAACAGAAGATCAATTTATAATAACATTCTGGCACAAATGGTTGGCATCGAGTACACAATATTCATCGATCAAGAATGTATCCTCTTACAATTTTACCTAGACAAAGCATACGACTAGATCCTTTGGTCATGTATAAAAGACTTCATGAAAGCGTTGGGTTTTGGTTCTCGGCTCTCTCAAATCATACACACCCTAGGAGTAGGCAACCACTCACAATTGTTTAATATTACAATTGTGGATGTCTTTGAAATTAAAAGACCAATCAAACAAGTCTATCCATTATCCCCACTGTTATTCGCAATTGGATTTCTCATTCAGACAAAGGTGGCATCTATACCTTTCAATGTAGCTTGCCACATTGCATTAAACCATACCATTTAAATGCTAATCATACCATTTGAGTGCTTTGAAGCTTTGGGTGTTAGGTTCTGGTTGAGGTTGTGTGCCACGCATAGCATTTTGTGACCGTTAACTTCTCAAGTTGTAGTTCAGACAAGGCTTCTATGCAAATGCATCATTAATTACGTTTTCCATCCATGCTTGCTCAATATGCAATTATCGTGGAAAGCCTTCCAAACCTTCATTTCCCTTGGGTTCTTTGTCTGTACCTAGAATGCAAAGTAGTTGTTGTCTCCTTTTGTAAAAGTTAGTAATGCATAAGTATCCCCTTCAACCTTCAAACTACCACCAAAGGTGGTTGAGTGGGAGAGACAGAACGGTTTGGACCACTATGACTTTGTATCTACTTCTTTTTAAGTTCTTGTTGTGGAAGGTAGTACCGTCGCCGGAGGCGGTAGGAATCCCACTTGTTTCTATGGAGAAGAACACAAAATAATATTCTTTTACAATATTCTAGATTTCACAACCTCTAGCCTTCACGTAAATCACTCCATTTTAATTTGACTTTTATAACCTACATGGCCCTTTATTCGAAGAAATATATTTCCTAGGGTAATCCCTTTTATATCCTTTGCCAAGCTCTGGCATGGTTTAAGATAATGGTGAAGGGATCTTAGCCATCATGTCTACTTTGGGTTTTCACAGAAGAGTAATGATCCTAGCTTGCTAGCACAAATGAACTATTTCATCTCTTGGCTTTTCAAACTTGTCATTCTAGCTACATATGTTAGGTAATTTTTGCCATTCTATGCCTCTCTACATTCATGTGTATATCTTGGCCATTCCTAGGGATGGTGAGACACAGAGACAAATGAATCATTGATAGAAATGCTCCATTTGGATTCTGGGAGTAGTTGTTGAGCTCCCCTTGCCATCCCCTAACTAGGGGTTGGTCCATTGTGGCTCTACTTCTAGAGAAGAGGAAGGACCTAAACTATAGAGAGAGAATATAGTGACTTGCATGTGTGCTCATTGCTTCAGCATGAACAAACCACAGCCCTAAAAAATGTGTTTTCATTTTGCACCTCCAATCACTACTAACAGGGGCTTTAACGTTGCATTGCTTTAGTAGCACTATCAGTTAGCCAATCACTATTGACAGGGGCTTTAACATTCCATTGCTTTAGTAGCACTATCAACCCTAGGGGAAAGTTCTCCCTAGACAACCATGTTTCCTCTTGAAGATGCAAGCCAGATGTTCTAGTAAAAATTTTCATAATTGGCAAGATCTTTGAAGTAATTCCTTGTATTTTTTACTGGTTTTTTTTTTCCTTTTTCTTCGGTTTCAAACCCGCTAATCTAGATTTGAGGCAACCGCAGTGGTTCATAGTAGTAGTTCGGAGTGATATTGATAATGCATGCGTTGGCCGAGGGGGCAGTTAAGTGGTCTTCCGCCTTGATGTTGAATATAGACAATATAGCTAGCTACCAGTGTGCCGTACGAGCGTTGAAAGGGACCTCTCACTGTTTGGGCGTACTTTCAAAGAGCGAGAGCCGCCAGGCTCCAGCGGCCATACAAGATCTTTTGACCAATTGGCAAGGCATATTCACTCCGCGGACCACACAGTCTTCTACAGGACAACAGTCTACGACGGTAGCCTCTAAGCTAGCCCGCAGTTGCAGAGAGACAGAGAGAGGTACGGAAGAGCTTACTGAGGTTGCATGGGGTCGCAACGCGTGGCATCCTGGAGTTGCGTCGTACTCCCTCGTCGGCTGTATCAGAAGGGATTCATGCCTCAAAATCTATTTCTTCAGAATGAATCGCGACTACTGCGACTACTAGGCCAACTTTCTCAACCTTGATCTTTGTATTGAGATGGAGTGATTCTTATTATTCCATGGCTCAATTAGGTCTCCCCAATCTCAGAAAAAAATAAAAATTCTTTCAAAACATTTGAAGTGCATAAGTGAAGGGTGAGTTTAGTAAATGTAAAGACACATGAAGGTGCAAAGTCAAAAGACTAATGAAGGTGGAGAAAATGGAAAATTGGGGTCATTAAGTGGGTTGCAAAAGCAGAAGGGTAAGTAGGGGGTACTCAATTGGAGAAAACAAAAAATTGGGTTCATTAATTGGGTTGCAAAAGTCAAAGGGTAATTATGATAGTAAGCTAAAGGTGAATGGTGATGGGGGCCTATAGCACGCATGGAGGAGGCAGATGACAAGAATGGAGCAAGTGGGCCAGCTACACATCGAGGAGGCAAGCGCGCGACCGTGAGCAGGTGGTGTCTTCTCGCCACCTCCTCTAAGTAGGGTTAACACGTCGCTTTTCGCCTTATAAATCCAAGGGGACCAATGAGACATCGAGTTGTGAAAGTATCTAGTTACCTCTCTCCATTCCAGGGCTCCGCTGCTCTCGTGCACTTTTGAGTCAGCTCGCCAGTTGAGCCCCCAAGCTTCAAGTTAGACCATCGAGGGGCAAGCAACTTGTTGTGCAGATCTAGCTCTTTCCATTGGCCACTTTGCGAGCATAGTTTTGCATTGTCCGTCACGGTCGTTGTCATAAGAGCCTAGGCTTGATCTTGCTTCTTGATTGCAACCACAAACTTGGCACATTGGGCCTCCACGTGAGTACTAGGGTTTAGAATTCTAAGACCCCCTTGCTCCACCGGTCTCGCTATCGCCTCCCAAGTTGCCCATTGCCAAGGCCGATTGTTGTTTTTCCAGAGGAATCATTTCACCGGTTTTAAGGACTCCTTTCAATTGCATTTGGCTATCTTAAGCAGTGGGCCATTAAATGATGTATATAGGAGCATAAACGAATTGATCACTTTCAACCTGCTCGTGAAAGGGAGAAGCACATACTTCTATCTATGAAATTTTCTCCTTATCTTATCCAACACCTATGAGAATCTTTGCTTGTGGGTTATCTCTGCCCCCAGAGGGAGTCCCAGGTGCCTAAACACCGTCCCTTTGGACACAATCTCCCCGGACCACATGCCCGAGGGGTTCACCGTACATAGTATGTAACCTATCACGTGAGTTCAACAGAAGGGTATTTAAATCCCTTAAACCTTACAGAAATAAATTTACATAAGGATATGTCTTTTACAAATCTCAAAAAATTTACAGAACTTAAAAGAAAAGGATTCATTATATTTTCTATAAAATTCACAGTATAGGGATTTCAAAAAAAAGAGCCTGGACGCATGTGATATAATGGTCTTAAATATCGTGAACCCCCTGGGACCACATGGCCGGATTGAACGAGTCATCTTCTGAGACAGAGATCAATCTAAATTTTTCAATATTTCACTTTGACCCTGACGTAATGGCATTTGTTTGCAAAATCTCTACAGCCTTCCCGATCACTTTAGGACAAGATCTTTCCTCTTGTAGCATTGTCTTTGATCATTGTCGTCAAGGGATCAGATCCAATGTGAAAACAAAAGAGGAGCTAGTGGATGCTCATTATTAAATAAGAGCTCAGATTGGCTACCAACACCCAATGTGCTAACCAACCGACACTTCCGTGGCCCAAAGCCCAGTGATTCATGACCTCTTTGATAAAAGACCATGTGATCCTATCATACACTTTATCTAAATCCAATTGAAGTAATACACACTTTTGCTTATTGAATGATGAAAACTCTATGCCGACCATTCCTACCAGGATGTTGTCGTAGATTGATCTTCCTTTTATAAAATATCCATGTTGGTGGTTGATGATGATCTTGTCCAATAGGGGAGAGAGCATGAGAGCAACAATTTTGGTGATTATTTTGTATGCCACTACATCAAACAAGTTTCCTTTCAAAACATCTTAAGTGCATAAGTGAAGGGTGAGTTTAGGAACTGAAAAGACCCATGGAAATGGTCAAGTATACATTGATACATATATGTTTTTTTTTTGCTTACTTTTTATTTAGCATTTTCTTCTCTTTAGAATGTGTCCTTGCACTATATAGGTAGCAAATATATATTTTTTGAAGCCATTAGGAGAGCGAGTAGGTAATATTCATGCGACAATTAAGTAACATACATCAGATGCTTATGCCAACCTTTATAGAAAGCTTGAGATAATCATAACTATCCTTGCTTAGTTGGCCTTGTCATAGTAATTGATGTGTGTATCAGTGATAGTAGTTAATGCGTAATTAGGATACTATGGATAAATTGTTTGATAATTTGTTTTTGAACAAAAGAGAAAAACCAAAATAAACATAGAAGAGTAATGCCTTCGCTTGAACAAGTTTGTAAAGGATACACCAATTAGACTTTTTGTACTAAGAAAATTTGAAAAGGATATCAAAATCGTAGATAGTGCACAATCTATGTGATTGCCATATGCATGCCATATAGGGGTATGGTGGAGAGTAGGCAACGTGTCTCTTTGAAACTTATAAGAAACAAAAGTCATGCCCTAGCCCATAGTCCACTTCCTACTACATATTCATGGTATTCAAGAACAAGATAACAAACTTGAATTGATCGACGATAATTTGGTATGCAAGTTCATGAATGTTGGAATTAGGGTTGCAGGAAAACACACACTGCATCTTGCAAAAGACGAAGGAATCTCAAGGCACACCACAAAGAGTGTATTACTTAGTGTGCAATGGAAAGATTAGTTAGCCCTAGAGTGATGGGCATATATATAATGCTCGGGGGAAAAAAACATCCTAGTGAGGAAAAAATGCGCAGAAAGTCCTAAGTGTGTTCACACACATCACTACCACATGTATATGGTAACAAATCCCCTTGGGAGTGATGTGGTGAATGAGAGCTCGCACATAGAGTATAGAGAAGTGCCATGCCCTGAGGACATGATCAGCCCACAAAGGGGAGTAAGCTCAAAGCTTTGCAAAAAGCTTTAAACTTCTCACGAGACAAGGTGTTTGTGAAAATATCTGCAAGATTGTCTTTTGTTGGCACAGAATCCAAGTTGATTTCTCTTGATAAGAGCCTCTCCCTGACATAATGGTAATGCACCTCAATGTGATTTGTGTGAACATGAAAAATTGGGTTCCTCGCAATTGCCAATGGGCTCTGATTGTCAGTGTAGATAGTCAGTATAAGAGGAAAAATCCAGAACCACTATCATTGTCGCGGATTAACAAAGGAAAATAGAAAGAGAAAATATTGTGTGTGCGGCAATAGCAGCGGCAAAGGATGAGGTAGTGGTTGAATAGTAATATAGCAATAATAGATGTGGGAATATACCCGCGACTATTACCATGTGCATTGACCCAACTATTATCGTCGCTATTACCGCTAAACGCCTATTCAAAAATGAAGGTGCTCATTTGGACACCGAATTTTGGGTGGCCCAAATGAGCACCTTTATTTTTGACCTGCATAAAACATATGAAACATCAACTGTTTTTGGAAAGAGTATAAAGAGAAAACAAGAAATTCAAATTGAATATATTGCACCTTGACAACTTCATGTGCTGAAGATGAGATTTATAAATAAGTAACAAATAAATTGAAAATAGTTGTATATACATTGTGCCACATTGGGACTTTATGAGAGGTTAGACAAATAATTTTCTATTTAATCCTCCTCCTCATCATCGTCGTCTGATGTGATGCATATTACATATATGTGTAGTCATTTGAAAAGGCACCTGGAGATATGAGCTACTGTATACTGGCTATGAGACCTTTTGTACATAAACCCTTCCTTTTTTATATGAGTGATAACATATGTTGTAAATATATTGAATGTACATTATAGTCTATAGAGTGTGAGTCTCTCTCTCTCTCTCTCTCTCTCTCTCTCTCTCTCTCTCTCTATTGTGTGCAACCATGGTTGTTCCAAGCTTCAAACCACCTTGAGCTCAGTGTATCAATCCACCCATCCAATCCTAACAACTGGTATCAGAGCTTTGGCACCAACCACTTGTTTCCTTGCGTGTGAGACGACCACAACCAAACTTGAGAGTCAAAGTGCAAGGAAGAGAAGCAGCAAAAATGAGAGCTTCATTTTACAGCTTGGGAGAGAAAGTGGTGGTGATCTAAAGGCTGGGAAGCTCAGCCTAGAAGATTTTCATAATTAGCAATCATTGTCGAAGATGTGGAGCACTATAAAGGGTAGATAGCAATGCTCGGTTCTACCTCACCATTGACCTCTATCGAGGGGATACCACAGTAGCTTCAATTAGTGCCACATGGCAACTACAACCAACAAGATGGGTGTCATAACAATTAGTAAGAGAAAGCGCAGACACAGGTTTCCATAGCAGCTCGGCAACACATACACACACACATGGAGCTCAGTAATTCATTGGCCACATCCACGTGTAATACAGTTGATGGCATCCTTGATGGCATTGATAGCCCCATGAACACGCCAGTCATTTGGTCCCTTGCAGCCACGGAAACGTTTTTCACATAGCAAACAGCAGCACCAAGCCTCTTTAATTGCATACTGCAGCACCAATGTGTGGTGTAGAGTGTACCACACACACACACACGCAATCGTACAATCCAAGGCCCCTCTCATTCGTGCCTACTACTCGGCTACCCTTCCAATCCCGCATTCCAGCACAAGAGTCATCATCACTTGCTGCACGTTTTGGCATTTACGGGCCCCACCGCCTGCAGTCAGAACTTTTTGCAGAGAATTGAAACTCAAATTTTTAAGTTGTCATTCACACACACACACACACACCCTGTCTCATGGCCATATTGAAAATGTGTTCCCACACATGTGATGGCCATATCCAAAGCTCTTCTATATTCCCGCACATTTGTCAATTTGATCTTCATAAGATCATCTCTTTGTTTTAGCGGCCATCCCCAAGAGCTTCTACAAGGTAAAATCCAAAGCCTCTCAAGAAAACCCTATCTAGAGGGACTTCTCCACCCTCACTGAATCCGAGAACCAAAGAGAAAAAGGTGTTTTCCTCCTCCATAGAGGCTTCTCCCGAGATAGGTGCTCTCTCAAAACTAAAACAAATTCTAAGCGTGACTTTCAAGGGCATTGCTTTCGTGTGAAGAGGTGCTTCATGATTCTTATTCATGAAGAGTGACTTCATGAAGCATAGTTATTAAGCTCGCACTTGCACTATTTTGTAAACTGGGCAAGACACTGCCATAGAGAGAGTCTCTCTGTTGGTAAAACCAAGTCCCTGGCATCTTCCACGACCGCTTGCACCATGGAAGAGAAAGGAATCATAAAATTTAATGGGGATGGTTTCCGTACTTGGCAAACTAAGCGGGATACTTAATGAAGAAAACGTTATGGGTGTAGTAAAAACATCTCTCAGTGATGACAAAGGCACACAAACTAGGGCTTCTACTGCACCAAATCAAGAAAATGATGAACAAGCACTTGGCATCATAATTACTACACTCCATGATAATTATATACATTTTATATATGAGTGCACATATGCATATGAGGCCTGGCAAGTTATATAGGAGAATTTTGGAGCTAAAGCAAAATGAAGTAAAGTTAGCTTGAAAAGGAAACTTTACAAACTCACTATGATCGAGGGGGAAGACATAGCTAGTTTGGTCAATAGGCTTAAAAGCGTGATTACACAATTGACCTACATCCAATGCGAAGTAGAAGAAGGCGACAAAGTTGTAGTCCTCCTTAGTGCACTTCCCTCCAACTACGACCATATAGTCACTATTCTTGAATAAAAGGAGCCAACTCGATCACTTCAAGATGTGGTAAGCTCGTTGTAGGCAGAGGAAAAGAAGCAGAAAATTTCATTTACACCGACAAACGGAGCTTTTGTATCAAAGGCAGGTGAGTTGTCCATAGATTTCATATCATCTTCCAATGTTCGAAAGTGCTACGAGTGTGGTAAAATGGGACGTATAGCTAAGGTCTGCTATATTAATAAATTTTGTAGCAATTGCAAAAAGAAGGGACATTCTCCTTCTAAGTGCTATTCAAAAGATCAAGGTAGCACCAACAACAGTAATAACAAAGCCAAAAATCCAGCAAGAGGAGCAGCTCATGTAGTCAATGAAGAAGAATCTGAGGACGAAGGGGAAGTTAATTTTGTTACATATGTACTTTGAAGATCCGTTTCTACTTTCTCTAGTTCAAGGGGAGGTATTATCATCATGCTGTGTGGATAGTTCATGTCATCTTGTGTGAATAGTTATTGTCATCCTGTGTGGATAGTGTCATCCTGTGTGGATAATTGGGTCTTTAGTATGTACTATATGCCCAAGGGGAGGACACTATCCACACTACCTTGTGTGGATAACTTGGTCTTCAATATGTACTAGATGCCCAACAGGAGGACACTGTCCACACTATTCTGTGTGGATAGTGTCATCCTGTGTGGATAATTGGGACTTCATTATGTACTAGATGCCCAAGGGGAGGAGTGAAAGGTGGGCATGGGATCTCCTTTGATACCTAGTTCAAGTTTTGATATGACACATATTACATATATGTCTGTATTCATTTGAAAAGGCACCTGGAGATATGAGTTGTCGGGTGCTAGCTATGAGACCTTTTGTACATAAGCCCTTCCTTTTGTATATGAATGAGCTCTAAATATATTGAATATATGTACATTATATTCTATAGAGTGTGGATCTCTCTCTCTCTCTCTCTCTCTCTCTCTCTCTCTCTCTCTCTCTCTCTCTCTCTCTCTCTCTCTCTACTATGTGCAACCATGGTTGTCCCAAGCTTCAAACCACCTTGAGCTCATTGTATCAATCCACCCTTCCAATCCTAACATCGTCCACATGCACGTATGTTTGATCACCCTGACTCTACATTAACCGAAACCAAATCAAACAATTATCAACAGCTTAAAACAATAGATACAATATTATTTATTTATACTTACCGCTTGTAGTGATCCAACCGTTTCATCGTATTGCTCGCAAGAGATGTGGTTGTTCTCCAATCAAAGAGGTAGAAACCTATTGATAGCCAATTTTTGGCTCTCCATATTTTCCATAGTGAGTCACTCCACCCAACAAAATCACCTTAATACCATGGCTATCTTCACTCTTATATTGTATTTAGGCATGTGTGCATTAGAGTATTTTTTCTCTAAAATTTTATCTAGACAACCTTTTGGCGAGGTGAGCAAAAAAATATAAATAAAAAAGTATTATGGTCTATTTTTGTGTAAATAGTACACCTCCTATAAGGGCCTAAACCTAATTTCTTTATTTCTATATTTTATAATTTTTGGTATTTTTGTAAATATTTACATCTAAGTGTGTGCATTAGGAAAATTTTGAACTCATTTTTGGGCCTTTTAAGAGTGCCACATCATCAAAGTTGTACAAAAGAAAGCAACTCGGTAGACCCCTCTAAATATTTCTTAGAACCCCATGATATGACCTATCATTGGAAAGTTCTTGAAAAATGGATTCTAAAGAGCCAAGGTCCGAAAAGTTTGGATGACTTCTATGAAAGTTATGCCATTTTTTTTTCAATCAGCCAGGTTTTGTTACCGTTACGGTAATCTAAAATCACCTTTTTCTAGATCTACATGAAGGCAATGTCCGATACATGCATGCTATATATCAATAGATACAATTTGAAGAGTAGATTCTAAATATCCAACCTCCGACAAGTTTGGATCTTATTTGCAAGAAATTTACCAATCCCCACTTTTTGAAAGCTATGCCACATCAACAATTCTTACAAGGCCCATTTTTGAGTCCAAACTTTTCCTAATGTTTACATTAGACCTATGTTTGCCCCTTTTCATCCTCTTACACCATAAAGTATATTTTTTCTCTAAAAATTTATTTAGCTAATCTTTTGGCTAGGTGAGCAAAAATATATAACTAAATAATTATTATGGTCCATTTTTGCGTAAATAATACACCTGCTATAAGGGCCTAAACCTAAGTGTTTTATTTCTATTTTTTATAGCTTTTTGTATTTTGTGATTATTTACATCTAAGTGTCTATTTACATTAGACATGTGTATGCCTCTTTTCATCCTCTCGCACCATAAAGTATATATTTTTTCCAATGTGTGTATCCTCTAATCTCATAATATTTTGTTGCTTTACAAGTGTGACCCACATTTCTATACTCACTCTTGTCAAAACAAAAAACCATTTTCTACTCTCTTACTCACTTTTCATTATATAATTTTTATTTATTTGCAAACTTTTTCTCATTGGCCCAAAATAATACAAAATATGAATCATATTATATGATTCCAATATTTTTTTCGTATCCATAATTATTTCATACCTTTTATATCTTGTGTTCATAATTCAAATACCATGTGCTCATTAAGCTAAAGTCCATGAACCTGGGGAGTCCACCATGTAAAAATTGCATATAGCTGAGACCAAAAGGTATTTAACTAATCCCTTTACTGTATATTTTCAAGTATTATATGTACCCCTTATGTATGCATTTTTTGTTAAAAAATATCCCTATGTATGAATATTTCCACTTTCTCAATTAAAAAACCTTTTATGTAAGTACATTTTTCTACAAATGTACCTAATTATAAATCCCTTATTTTGTTCACACATGTTATCTTACATATTTCCTAGTGGACACCCCGAGTCCATGAATAAGTCCATGCACTAGTCCCACCATATATATTTTCTTTAAACACCAATGATCCTCCTCCATGCATGTATAAAGTCAACTTGGATGCCTTATGTCATGGTATGATCCATGGAGGGCTCACTCTTGGATGCATTATGCAAATTCAACGAATAGGGAGCCACTAGAAGACTCTTGTAGGCATAAAAATAGGCATTTTTGTAAAAATTTTAGCGTCTATCTCCACTCCGAATTTGAAGAAGTGATCAACATGAAAACTGCAGCCCACAAGCTGAATAACCACCTCAAAATGTTTTATAATTTTTGAGATACCACTGATGAGATATGATATTTTTGGTGGAACCCAATCTGTCCACACTCTCACACATGAGTCACCCTGGTTTTTTCTTACCTGTCCTTACGCTTCTACACACACACATATTCCTCTCTATCCCTTAGTCAAGCCTGCACCTTCCATGGCCTCTCCAAACCTTTTCACCATTACTCTTCCCTCTCACCTCCACAGCCCTCATGTGAACCCTACATACTTTCACCATCTATATGCCTCTCTCTATCACTTCTATGTTATAATTTCATCTTACCTCTTCGCTATGTACGTACAATTCAGCATGTAGACCATGCTTACCCTCTGCAAAATTGGGGGATCTCATCACCAACTCGTCATTTTCAATATCATCGGTGATATACATCGGCAACGAAGGCGTAAACAAGAGAAGAAGAAGAAGAAGAAGAAGAGGATTGGGAGTCATTCGTGACAATCTACACAAGGTAAGTCCAAGCTTCTTCAAAGATTCACCATCTCAAGGATTCCCACGTCATTCACTATCTACTTTAACCATCCAGCTCATTCTACCCATTATAAATTGTAACACTAACTTTTGGTGATTACTCACACTAACCACTAATCTTGTTGTAAAAAATGCACCCTCTACTATCCACTAAAGTAGGCACTCCCAAGTTATTCACTCAAACCTCTCCTATTTCAACCTCAATAAAACTCTCTCCTTGAGCCCACATTCATGTGACTCAAAGGATAAGAGAGACCCACTCTCATTTGAAATTCAGAAAAAAAAATATGTTGTCAGGGATAATGGGCTCGCGAGGTGAGGCAGGTCAGCCTTAGGCTGCTCGCTGTGAGATATAAGAGAGATAAGATGCACGACACAAAGCAAAGACTCTGACAACACCTTAAATGCTTAAAATTGACAATTGGAATGTTTGAAGCTGCAAATGATTAGTCCTAAATGCTTAAAATTGATAATTGGAATGTTTGAAGCTACAAATGATTAGTCTTAAATGCTTAAAATTGACAATTGGAATATTTTAAAGGCATTGCTAATGATTAGATGAAGTGGAATTTGATTACAAATGTTTGTTGTTAACGGCGCTGATAGAGTAAGAGAGTTTAATGCTCCCTAGTTTGACCAAGACTGCAAATTTCCCACTTATGCCTGCCATTAGAGCTTTTTGAAGCTAATTAAGAAAGAAGTATGTGGAAGAAATTCCATGCCTAATGCCCTTGTATCTCCCAAGTATAGCAGAGAGAGTTATCCTCTCTCCTTCTTGCCTTACTGCTCCTCTTTCCATAAACACCTCTTCCCTTTGCTATTTACACTCATGTTGACATGTCGTTATTACTTCCTTATCCACCAAAGTTAAAAAGCAATCGTGCTTGTTTGAAACCCTCAAGGTCGAGAGAGCTTCTTTGTCCATGGTCCTCTTTAAGAATGAGATAGACGCCATGATTTTTATGCGTCCTCCTCACTCCTTTATGCCCTTGGTCCATTGCCGAGCTTATTGACCTTTGCTTGCTTCAATCGAGACTTAGGGCGAGAGAGAGATCTTTCTTTCCCGGGTTCCTTATGCTTGCCGAAAGAGAGAGAGAGAGAGATTTTCCCTCATTATTTTCTTGATCAAGAGAGAGCAAAAGAGAGATTAGCTTAGACTTCCCTCCCTTGCGGTGCCCTCCTTCCTTCCAAGATCGAGAGAGAGAGAGACTTTTGTTGAAGTCCTCCCTTTCTCTTCCCGCCTCCCAGGGCTCCCTCCCTTTGTTCCTCGTATACCCCTCCTTGTTGAGCTCAAACTCCCCGAGATAGCTGGAGCTCCTCTTTCTTCTCCTCCTACTCTCCTTTGCCTCCCTTCCCCCCCTTCCCCCCCCCCCCCCCCCCCTAGTTCCCCCCCTCCTCAGCTCCAAACCCCCCTCCCCCCTAAGCCCCCCTCCTTTGCTAGGGGGGCTTATTTTGATGTGGACGAGTCAATTTTTAGCAGCATGTGGAAACGAGTCAATTGGAGCAGCACAAAATCATCGGGATAGATGCCAAACTAGGGCACCTTCCACCCCATGGCGTGCTGAGCAATTTTGTCTTCATGTGCATCGCTATCCAAGCATCAGAGTGCGTACCATAAGCTCATCTCCCCTCTCACCCTACACTGCTCTCTGGTCAATGCCCATCACCATGCTTTGCCCCCCCCCCCCCCCTCACAATTAAAAAAAAAAAACCCTTTGTAATATATTCAAATGAGCGGCCCTATTTGATTGCCTTTGGGCGGCCTTTAACTTTGTTCCTTGGACGGCCTCCCACATTCAGTTAAATGTCATCCAAGGTAATCCCAAGCATAATGTCAATAGCCCTTGACTAATGATATCATCGTGAGATCTTTTGCCCATTTGAGTGTCTCCCAAATAGCCACATGTCTTCATGATGCAAGCATAGGAGAATGCATTTCATGAAAGGACCTCCCTTCGCATTTAGTTAACAAAGACAAACCTTCTTCACCACAACCATAATGGGCATATCCACCCATCAACATGTTCCAATAGACAACTTTTTGAATTGAAATCTCATCAAGAACTTTATGTGATTTTGTAAGGGCACCACATTTGACATACATCGGGCAAAGCATGGCTAAGCACAACATTTGGTATACATTCCGGCCAACCACATTCAAAGGCACCACATTGGGTACGTATACATTCTGGAAAAAGATTTCAATGGCATAACATTTTTCCTTAAATGACAATATCATCCTGAATTCTACTACCCATATCAGCATCTTGGATAATGCCACATGATTTTAAGATGCACTATAGGTGATTACATTTGTCAAAAGGCATTCCCTTCACACTCGGTTTTTTATTGCTTGTATCAGCTTCTCGGATGATGCCAAAAATTATCCAGCTTAGCTGTGCCGACAATTGACACCGACCTCAAGCCATATTATCTCATCAACCCAGACTATCTGTGACGAGCCGTATATTCCTATAGACTTCTCAAGCTGCATAGAACAAATACAAACCCTGTTGAGGCTATAAAATTTCCAGTAGGAGAAACAACATTTGGATCTACACATCCAATCTCACTTGGCTTAAAAGCAAAGTCTTTACCATGATTTCCAAGCATCTCTCAAAATTATTTGATCTCCTCTTCATTGAGAAAATACTCCTCTCCAATCTTCAATTTATTCAATGTCTTTCAATTAACTTATGCCCAATGTTCTTTGGATCTCTCAATATAGGCTCGCGAGAAGCTTTCTCCATCACTCCATTACTTCCTTCTGGCAAAGGTGTAGCCACAGGCCTCACCTTCTTTGCAACAGATTTATATTCTATATCTACCTGGACTTCAACTGCTTCACCCAAATCGTCTTTTATATGTGTAAGTGCTTCATAAAAATCGAATCCTTCATACATGTCCATTGAATGCACTTTAACAATGTCAGTTCCACTTTGTAACCTATATTGCATGATCTCCTCTAGCTCTAACAAAGTATCCACATAAGAGACCACTTCCAAGATCCTTGAAATCACATCATCTAGTTCAAGCACATCACTCCCTTCCATTCACTTTGAATACCTGACACATATTGATTTTCCCATTTAGGTAGATCATTAAACTTTGTATATGACACCAAACCCTCATATGTTAATCCCAAAAACCCCGAAGAGAAAGTCTCTCTTTGCGAGAGATTTCCCACCTCCGTACCACCATAGTCTCACCTTATAGTCAAGAAAATCCTATGTTCTTTGAACTCTTTGCGTATCTTCGGCAATGAATGATCACGTAGCTATCTTTGTTTCTGGCATGATCTACACACACAATCAAAAATTGAACATCCCTTTTACTATCCCTACTCTGGATCCTTGCATAGGTTGAGACATCATCTAGCACCTTTGTTTACATGCTCACATCCATAATGTAGGGTTGTCCCAATATGAGTGGATTTGACACGCGCTCTGGTATAAAAAAAGTTTTGTGCCTCACAAACATCCCCAATAGTTACCTTAACATTTGCACATGCACCATAAAGATCCCCTGGAAGCATATTGGAAGCTTGAATCCGCCAACCGTTATCAACATCAATAGGCCATTTCCCTTTCTTGTGCAAGTTCTTTGCCGTAAGATTGATTTTTGACCCATGGTCCACAAGTGCTAAAACTAGTTCTTCGATGCCCCCAAGCTTCACAATGGTTTCTGTCGTTGCTCTGGCCCAATGATTCCTAGAAAAGTGACTCTTGAAGAGACATTTCAAGATGAAAAGTCAAAGGCTATGGTCGTTTCAAATCCAGTTATATTTGAGGTAACGCATGTTCATTTTAATGACGATGGAGATGAGGAAGTTGTGCCCAAGAGTCACTTTTCTAGGACTCATTGGGCCAGATAATCGAAGCACTAGAAACCATTGTGAATCTTGGGGACATTGACTCAATGTGATGAATCATTTTACTTTTAACTGCATCAGGTTCCTGCTCACTTGGTATTTGACGTTTCCTCTTGATAATGTCTATAATCTCCTCATGAAACTCACGCCTGGAAATTCCCAAGATGTCACCCAACGTGAGCTCCACCTTGCTATTGAGAATGAGCTCTTCAAAAATCTTCTTTAGATCTATAGCCAAATCAATGTCAGATTTCATCTTATAGGAAGGTCCCTTGGGTTTACGTTGCTTCTTATCTTTTGATGCCTCTTCCATTACCACTTCTGGAGTAGGTTTAGGAATAGGCCCTTCATCTTGCTTACTACTAGATTTGGTTGCTCTTTTTGATGTCCTCCTGCAATCAATGCATATACCAAAAGTGAATCTACAGGATCTGCCCATCTTGTAGTTTCCCTAATTAATGCAATTCCCAACCTGACATAATTTTCCATGAGTCACCTTGCCTGCTTCTGCAGTCTTCAAGGCATAAGGCCACAAACAACCTTTAGTGCTTGCACCTTCATCATCTTCAGTATTGTATACTTGCAACCCATATGTAGCTGCTTCTACCATAGCAAAATTATGTTGTATTTCCTCCGCTAACTTCTTCATACCACCCCTCCCAAAATTCAAGCGGAGCGGCTCACCTGTTGCTTTGAGATGAATCTTCTTGTCATTCCAAAAAACCACATTTTTCTTGTAAGCTTCATTAAAATCTTCACAGTCTTTGCATTCATGGTCTTTACTATCACACCACATGCAGTGGTCATCCCAATCCTTGCGCGAAATTCATTGCCTGGGCTCTCAAGTGGAACCCTTGGTACCTACCCCTTCAAGCTTAATTGCTTTTAAATTTGGATTTAATTATTGTATACCTTTGATCGGCTCGTTAAGAACAAGATCCTCTATTTTTTGTTTTCCATAGGCTGACTTTTCCTTAATTTCTTCATCCGTTGTCTCCATGGGCTAAACCACAATCAGCTTATCCACCGTTATATGCTACTTCACTATCATGATGATTGCTTTAGAAACCATCTTCCAATGATATGTAAATCCCAGTTCACCGGTTGAATCCTGAAGTAGCTGCACCAAGCTCTTTTGAAGCCGTGGGACAGCAGTTTGGACAAATAACTTTACCCATTATTCTAGTTTCAATGATCGTTGCTCTCCTATCGATAGCTGCTCAAGTTTCTTTTCAAATTCTCATAGTAGCTCTCATGCAGATAAATCCTTGTTTTTTTGCTGGATCCACTTCATAAAACTCTGCTTAGTTACCCTTTGAGAATCTTCAAGGAAATACTCCTCCTATAATGCCTTTTTAAAATTCTTCCAGGCCGGTTGGTCCTTGTGAAACCTGTATCTCCCGAATTCGAGCCCTAAGCTCTGGCATGACAATCAAGTGAAAACCTTCAACTGCATCATGATCATCAATCCCATTATCCTCCATGGGTTGCTCATAAACTTGACAACATTTTAAAAGATCTCGACCTTCAAATCGCTGCAATTTTTCTTTTACTACTTGTCGAACTTGTTGAGATGTAGAGAGAAAGAGAGAGAGACGAGACAAGAGACACACCATATATGCTCCCAAAGACTGATTCATATTGAGGACAAGATACAAATATATAGGTGAGACCAAGTTGGGTAGAGTGAGCCATATATAGCTCCAACACCCCCACTCAAACAAAGGTCTCTAGCTTTGGATGAAAAAACCCTTGGGGAGTTTAAGGGAAAAACCCAAGCCCCTATACAATGTGAAAATATGAACCAGCGATGATGATGTGAAAGTGAATTGTGCATCTATGTACAAATATTCAAGTGACTTAGAGATCACAATGTGCAAATGTGGAGTGTGCATAGTGCATGGTACCTAAAAGATTACAATGTCATATGTACAAAGCTATTACAATAGCAAAGAAGCTAATCTAGAAAGAGTGAGGTCGAAGCAAATCCAAGCTCCGAGCGCAAGAGGATGAAACATGACTCGTTGAGGCCTTTGGTCAAAATGTCTGCAATCATCTGGTCACTTCGACAGTGTTCAACCATAATGATTTCTTTGCGTACTTCATACCTGACATAATGATAATGGACAGCAATGTGCTTTGACTTATTATGTTGAACATAGTCTTTTGCAAGACTAATAGCACTTTGGTTGTCACACCGCAAGGGTGTGCTAGAAAGAGGAGAGTGACCAATATCAACCAACATTTGTCAAAGCCAAATCAACTCACGAGCTGCAAGTGATGCCGCAACATATTCTGACTCAGTCGTAGAAACTACAATGCAACGTTGTCTCAATTCATGGTGTCAAAGCAGTATGTGTATGCGATTTGCATGTAAGATTTAAAAATTGGTACAAAATTTTATTTTTGAGCATTGATTATTATTAACTGTGGTTGTTTTGTGTTAAGAAGAATATGATTAGTGTTTTGTGTGGCGTTTATTGCTAATCAATCTAATCGTTGATTACGTTTTCTTGTTGATGACACCCTGAACTTCATCTCAATTTTTCTTGCTGTTCTGCTCAAAATTTGGAGAAACGGAAAAAGCACAATGGATCGTAGCGCAATGCACTTTTCATCCAAAACTTTTTTGTCTCCTCGAGCTCTTTCGATTTGAGTTCTAGTTTGCGTCAATCGGAGTTCGCAGCAAAAAGATATGTGTTTTTACTGCAATTGAGCTTGAACGCAGCTTTCTTTTTCGTCCTACTTCTTCGGAAGCGTCCGCGATCATTTTTTTCTTATTTTTGGCGTTAATCTTTTTCGAGAAGATTAGCTTTTTCTATTCGTATTGTGGTCGTCAATCTTGCGTCTCACGCCACTCTAATTTTTGAGTTCGGATTCCGACCAAAGACGTCGGGTATAATGGGCTCGCAAAGTGAGTCGTGTTAGCACCGGGTTGCTCATTGTGAGAAATACGAGAGATAAGATCCACGACACAAAGCAAAAGACTCTAACGACACCTTAAATGCTTAAGATTGACAACTGGAATGTTTTGAGCTGCTAATGATAGCGGAGGTGGAATTACATTACAAATGTTTGTTGCTAATAGCACTCGTAGAGTTAAGAAAGTTAATGCTCCCTAATTTGACCAAGACTGCAAATTTCCCACTTATGCCTACCATTAGAGATTTTTGAAGCTAATCATGAAGGAAGTATCTGGCAAAAATTCCTTGCATGATGCCCTTCTATCTCCCAAATACGGTAGAGAGAGGTTTTACTCTCTTCTTCTTGCGTTACTGCTCCTCTTTCCATAAACACCTCTTTCCTTTGTTTTTTACCCTCATGCTGACACGGCGTTATTACTTCCTTATCCACCAAAGTCAAAAGCAATCGTGCTTGTTTGAAATCTTCAAGGTCGAGAGAGCTTCTTTGTCCATGGTCCTCTTTGAGAATGAGATAGCCACCTTGATTTTCCTGCATCCTCCTCACTCCTTTATGCCCTTGGTCCCTTGCTGAGCTTATTGAACTTTGCTTGCTTCAATCAAGACTGAGGGCAAGAGCGAGATCTTGCCTAGCTTTGTTATGCTTGCCGAGAGAGAAGAGAGAGAGAGAGAGAGAGAGAGAGAGAGAGAGAGAGAGAGAGAGAGAGAGAGAGAGAGAGAGAGAGAGAGAGAGAGAGAGAGAGAGAGAGAGAGAGAGAGAGAGAGAGATTCTCCCTCATGCTTTTCTTGATTGAGAGAGACCAAAAGAGAGATTATCTTTGACTTCCTTCCCTGCCTCCTTCCCTCCAAGGTCTTGAGAGAGAGATATTTGTCGAAGTTCTTCCTTCTTCACCTCCAGGGCTCCCTCCCTTCGTTCCTCTTCTAACCCTCCTTGTTGAGCTCAAACTCCCCGAGATAGCCCGAGCTCCTCTTTCTTCTCTCCTACTCTCCTTCGCTCCTCTTCTACACCTTATCCCCCCCCCCCCCCCCCCCCCGCCCCCCCCCCGCTAGTTACCTTTTTCTTCCACACCGCATGCTTTTTTTAGACCCCCCCCTCTTCCCGCTAAGCAAGGACGGCACCGTCGTTGCTAGGTGGGAAGCTTATTTGATGACATGGCAGTGACTCGATTGGAGTAGCGCAAAATCATTGGGACAGATGCCGAACCAAGGCGCCCGCCGCCATGGCATGCTGAGCAATTTTGTCATCATGTGCATCGCCATCCAAGCACCAGAGTGCCTGCCACGAGCTCATTTCCCCTCTCAGCCTGCATTTCTTGCTAGTCGATGCCCATCGCCATGATTTTTCCTCCCCCTCTCACATTATTAAAAAAAAAAACGGCGGCCCTCATTTGGTTGCCTTTGGGTGGCCTTTAACTTTGGTCCTTGGATGGCCTCCCAGATTTGGTTAAATGTTATCCAAGGTGATCCCAAGCATAACGTCAATAGCCCTTGACATGATATCTTGTGAGATCTTTTGCCCATCTGAGTGTCTCCCAAATAGCCACATGTCTTCATAATGCAAGCATAGGCAAATTCATTTCATGAAAGGCCTTCCCTTTGCATTCGGTTAACAAAGACAAAGCTTCCTTGCCACAACCATAATGGGCATATCCACCAATCAATGTGTTCCAATAGATGATGTTTTGAATTGAAATCTCATCAAGAACTTTATGTGCTTTTGTAAGGGCACCACATTTGACATACATTGGGCAAAGCATGGCTAAGCACAACATTTGGTATACATTTTGGCCAGGCACATTCAATGGCATTGGGTATACATTTTGGCCAAAGCATTCAATGGTACAACATTTGTCCTTAAATGACAATATTGTCATGAATTCTATTGCCCATATCATCATCTCGGATAATGCCACATGCTTTTAAGATGCACGTATAGGTGATAGCATTTGCCGAAAGGCATTCCCTTCGCAGCGGTTGTTTGTATCAGCTTCTCGGATGATGCCAAAAATTATACATCTTAGTAGTGCCAGCAATTGAAAACCAGCCTCAAGCCATATTATCTCATCAACCCGAACTCTATCTTAAGAGCCGTAGATTACTATAGACTTCTCATGATGCATAGAACGCTTACAAACCTTGATGAGGCTAAAAATTCCCAGATGGCACACTGATCGAGGCGACAGACCTGGCACAGAACTGGACCCCAGGGAAACTTAAATAGGTAATAACTTGGCACCCAGATCTTTGATTGTTGCTGATCTAAAAAGACCAATGTGCTCCAAAAAATGACCACTTCATGCCCATGCATTCACTTCATATTATGTCCCCTTAGTTGTAGTTGCCCAGCCCAGTATGAATTTGCATCGACTCAAACTTCAAGCTGACATAACTTCCTCACCATAGCTCTAATTGATGAATTGGGTCGTAGAGCACCTCGAGCATTACAGTTATATCCCATAGACTTTCATTTTTAGTCACCTCAAACATAGCCACTTTTAGAATAAAAAATAAGTTATGGCCCCTTAAAGCCGCATCTGGCATACATTTAGCATTAAACTTGGCCTGTTAACAAGCCCTTAGCACTGCTCAATTAATTTGTAGGCTTCAAAGAAGCTTAGCTTGCATTTCTTTGCTCTTTTTTCATCATGGAAGCGGAGCTGCACGACACTGTGTTTCTCTTAATAAAATTGATTAGGATTACTCCTAATCAAGGCTTCCAAAAACCTATAAATAGAGCCCTTCTCTTCTTTGTAAAGGGGATCCATTTCACACATAACATAGCACTCTCACCCCAGCCCTAGTTGTGTGAGGACATTGTAAGCTTTGAGAGCTCTCTATCACATTATACTCATATGTGCATAGAGATGCTTTGAGGCTATTGAGAGGAATTAAGTGATGCCCTACTCTTCATCACATTTGTAGCTTCCACTTGCTCATATATAAGATTGATAGTTTGGGGTGCAATTGTGTACAACGGCTAGGACTCTTCTCTCCAAAATCAGCTCAAAAAATTGGCTCAATGGCTTGTATAAGGTGAACTTGTCCTTAAGATTATTTGTGTCCTTTCATGCTTTGTGATTTTAAGGGCTTGTTGAATTTTTTGCCTAGGCCTAATTGTAAGAGGGTGATACAGTGAGAGGGCTCCCATAACCCTAAGACAATGGTATAACGGAAATAACAAGTCTTGTGTTGTCTCTTTAATTTTTCTAACCTTAGATGAATCTAATCTTTTAGGCCAGGATCTAGTTGTTCAAGTTGATTTGTGCTCTCTACCTCACTTTCTTTCAAATCCCTATGGTTGTGAAGGAGTGTGTTTGGTGTGTGTTTGTGTGACAGTTTTGCATTCCTCTCTTTGCATATTTGGCTACATATTATTTGCGTCCTAGTTCGTATCAAAAACTCGTCACAAAACCATCTAGGTAAGCTGGGGAGATGCTCTCTGTAGAAAGCCATCTCGTGCCCAACTCCTGTGCTGGCTGTATCCATGTCCTCTTGTGTCTAGCTGAGTCAAGTCCTGGCGAATGAGCGTGGTGATCTCAGACTGTGTAAGAGTCAGAGAGGGCGCATCCAGTGAGTACTGGAAGGGAGGCAATCTGTCTATGCTGAACCCATGCGCCTGAAACCATGATGTCATCTCCCCATACCAGCATGTTGTATCTCCCTGCATGGCTAACTGTCGGAGGACTCAAGTGCAAGGCGTGCATATCTGTCTCTAGGAAGTTCCCACATGCGGTGTATGAAGGAGACAGATCTGGTGAGCGCCTCAACTACTAGTTGGGGGCAGCTAGCTCTGCTCGTACAATAGCATGTGGTATTGAAGCCTTGGCTCTAATGAGCCGTGAGATCATAGAGACCAGAGGCTTTTCCATGTCCCCCATCCATCATGCGGCCTGTCCTTCCGTGATGATGGAGTGAAGGTCCCAAAATCTCAGCTCCATAAAGCAATGCAGAAGCCACCAAAGTGTCAAAGAGCCAGAGCTTCGTCCGAGGCTCCTGAAATTGAACCTGTGAACACATCCTTTCCAATCTACCCAATGCTGCCTGGGCTCTGGTCAATCTAGTCTCTACTGCCCTCCTCAATGAAAATGCTGGCCCACTAAAAACCACTCCAAGGTAAGTGTAAGCATCTGTATACTCCGCCTTCTCCTGCCGTATGTGAATGCGGGCGCTGACCTCCTGATCCACTGTGGGGTGGTATTAAATACCATGACCTTGGTTTTACCAAGGTTGACGGACAAATCACTTTCCTGGGCAAACCTATGCAAAGCATCCAAGTGACGTTGCATCCCCTCTGGAGAGTCGGAGATCAACACAATATCATCAGTATATAACAGTAGTAGAATTCATGTCCCTGCCAGCTGTGCACCTCTATCACCATCTCTCTCAATGTAGTCAGAAACCTCTTCCACATACATACCAAATAGAGTAGGAGAGAGCGGGCAGCCCTGCTTCACCCCAATAGTGGAGTAAACCGTGTGGATAGACCCTCTGGGGTGCGTACATGCCCCACTACTGACCTGTATAATGCCATGCCCCCAAAATGAGCTCTATGGGTACTAGCTCTGGGCACTATGTCAAATGCTTTGCAGAAATCCACAAAGCTACAATAGATCCGTCTTCCACGCGATCTGCCCTCCTCAATGATGGCTCTGAGTGTCAAGATATGGTCAAGAGTAAAAAAACCCCTCTTGAAACCTGCCTGCCCGGCTGCACGTATCCCCTCCCTCTCTGGCCATCTACTCAACTGTTGCTCAAGAATAGATGCGTACAACTGTGCCAATGTGTGTCCAATCATGATAGTGCGATAGTTCCTAGGCTCTATAGGGTCTCCCAACTTGAAGATAGGTACAATAGTAGATAGGCTCCAAGTATCAGGCAAGCCCTCACACATGGCACGGTTAAACATAATTGCTAGAAGCTCTGCTAGTAAATCTCTCGCATGCATGAAATTCTTAGCCACTAAGCCATCATGATCATATGCTCTCCCAGTCCTCATCCTGTCAATGGCCTTCCTCACCATCTCAGCGGTGAAAAAGGCACATGTGTGTGGGCATGGATCGGGGGGTTCGGGAAGGGGGGTCTGCTCAGGAACTGTGTACAGAGATGAGGCATACTGGCCCCAGGCCTCTGTAGAAGTGATGGCAGGGGGGGGGGGGGGGGGGGAGTGCTCATGAAGAGCTGCCGTGCCTCACGTGAGTCGTGACTCAAGAATAGCTGGTATAGATCCTGCTCTAGGTGAGCCACAAATGCCCTCTTCTTTCGCCGCACTAGGCGTCCGAAGTCAATTTGTGTTTGTCTGTGAGTGATGTCCCCCAAAAGCACCTCCTTCTAAAGTCTAGCTCTAGTGTCCCGGCATTCCTCATCATACCAACTGTTCTGGGGCATGCTCCCCGAACGACGTCTCTGCTGACGCTGGGTATGTGGGTATGCCTCTGCTGCTGCATCATGTAGTGTCTGTATAGTAGTAAGCTCCTCCAGAGGTCGCCCTGGCTCCTCTGTGCACAGGCGTCTGTAGATCCCATCTATGTATACAAAGTCCGTCTCCCGCGTGAAGGTGTAGCGAGTAGGGGCTGCTGCGCGTAGCCTGTGTGCTACACTAAACTAAAAAGAGATGGTCAACGACACAAGAGCAACCGTGAGATCCTGGATACTAGAGATGAGGCTTGGCTGTGCCATGACATAATCCACTATGCTGGCTCCATGTCTATGTGGAAACCATGTAAAACCCCCCGCAGCGGGAAATCTCTGTAGGCCATTCAAGATGGCCAATCCATGTGCAGTCCCCATGGCTATCAAGTGTCGTCCATACTCAGTGTGTTCTCCATCCTGTGATAGTCTGGATAGGCCCGTCTCTGCAACATCCAACTCTCTCGGCATCTCCTTTGAAGTATCATAAAATATTGTCTGATGATGGGCAGTCCTAGCATTGAAATCCCCTAGAATGATGATGTCACCATCTCTAGAGAACTCCCATATGTCATCATCCAAAATAGAGAAGGGGGGTTGTCCTCTAGGTGGTGCATAAACTGACGTACTCGGGGAAAGTAGCAAATAGCAATGTAAAGATATATGCCTGTCTCTGGAGTCTTCTCTCAATCTCACCCACATGTACCTAGCTTGCTCATCCCTCCAAGCTATATGTATCAATGGCTGCAACTCCTCCTTGAATAACACTGGCACTCCTCCTGAGCCCCGCCCTCTGTGCTCTGATCGTGTCTCCTTTCTACAGGCTGTCTCCCATCTATATCCATTAATGTGAGGCATAGATTGCCTCGGGGCTTGATGTGTCTCAGAGTAGAAGACGATGTCTCTTCCCGTAAAACTATCCTCAAAAGCACCCACATCAAGGCGCATAGATCCATTACAATTCCAAGTGGCAACTTTGAGTGTGGTCCCATAGGTCTCGCACCGTCATGTGGAGCGTCGCTCTACAATCACCACCCGGCCATCTCTGTAGAAAGCCGTTTTTCCCTTCTCCCTTGCGGCTTGAATCTCTGGCATTACCTCTCTCATATGTGCAAGCTGTGTGAGAGTGAGGTCATCTCCAAGGAATTTGCCCGTTTTCTTTAGTGTAGGGCGCTTCTTCAAGAAGTCCTTCTTTGCCTCCACGGATGGGAAACGGATGATTAAAGCTCTCCCTTTTGAAGTCCTTGTGTCTTCTTCCCTACCTTCCATGCCTTTGTATGAGTAGCCTTACTACCCATCATGCGGAGAAGTTCTTCGACTTCCCCTTCCACATCATCTCGGTCTTTTAGACCGTTACTCTTATATGCAAGGCTCTAGTTTTCCTTCGTTGCTCTTCTTCTAGAGTCATGTTGATGATTGTAGGAGTGGGGACGGATGTGGTTTCTTTCCCTTTTCCTTTCTTAGCGACTTATCCATTTCTCTTTCTCGGTCTCATCCGCCTTCTTCTGCGTCTTCGTGATCACATCCATCCACGAAGACGTCTTTACCACCTGTTTCTCCTCCTCTGTGATCATCCGTACATGCTCCTTGATGACCTTGATCTCCTCTATCACCGAGGGCTGGAATTCCCCTTCTTCAGTCCACTGCTTACTCTATTCGCAAGCTCTCGCTTGAGGGCTGTGACCTCTTCTCTAAGTGCTTGTGAATCTGCCTTAAGTGCTTGTAGCTCTGCGTGCAAGTCCTCTTTCTCCTTCTTCCATTGCGCGCCTTCATTGAGAAACATTTGAAGAAGGTTGGCCTTCTCTTTCCACCATCCCTCCGTCTCCACTTTCCATTCTTTCATCTTCATCTCCCTTTCCATTTGTGTTATCCACTTGTTTGTAAGCACAAAGGTTGCCTTCGTATGGGGCTTACATATTGGCGAAAGAGAAGAGAATTTTTAACGTTGTGGGAAACTATCCCAAGAGACCTCAAAGATCTATCCAGTTGAACTCCAGACTTGTTATTCAAGAGGGAAATGGCATAACCAATCGACCACCCTTGGGTGATAGAAAGGTTGTACCATTTTCGCCTTTTGATCAACACACTCACACACCCACACAAACCCGAGAGAGAGAAATGAAATGAAATGAAATGTTATATTAACGTCTTGAGAGAGAGAGAGAGAGAGAGAGAGAGAGAGAGAGAGAGAGAGAGATTGTCATTGGGGTGTACATGATAATTTCACTTGGCTACTTAAAGGGCAAACTTGAAGATATTTGGGTTTCCATGTCGGGATTGATGTATCCGTTGAGCAGCAGTTTGCACCCGTGCTCGAGTCCATCAGGAAGAAACTTTGTCATTGGTCATCGTTGCATTTATCTTTAGTTGGAAGAGTCCTCGTGGTGAATCAGGTTCTTCCTGCGACAGTTTGGCTCACCACATCCTGCATGACTCTTCACTCGTGCATCATGGCGCGTTTAAGGCGCCTTGTTTGCAACTTTTGTTGGGGTGGCATGGATGGCTCTATTGACGCTTGACCACGAGTCCATTGGCCACAGTCATTTTGCCTAGAGAGGAAGGAGGATTGGGGATTATTGATCCAGAGATGCAGAGCAAGGCATTGCTTCTGAAGCTCATAGTACGTGGATTGTTTCCAGCGGCAGAGCCTTGGAAACAGTTTTTGTATCATGCTTTGTCACATACCTCTCCTCGTTTTGGATCTCTAGATGCTGCCGGTGTTTGGTGCTCGACCATGAGATTCATCTTCACAGATGCACCCTTGGATATGTCCCATTTGTCACCATCTTTGCGCTGCTTACTACGGATTTGGAAGGACTTTCGTCTTGCTTTGATCAGACACCTGTCTTCTCCTATCGAGGAGGTAGTGAGGCAGCCACTTGTATGGAATGCATATGTGATAGATGCAGAAGGCTGTCAACTAGGTGAGAGGACTCACATTGATTGGGCTAGATGGGATAACAAGCCGACAAGCTCTTTCCGCCATTGGTCAGATGCTTCCTTGGTTGGGGCGCAGGTTATTGGAGCAACCTACGGGATTCACCGAGGGGTTTGTGCCGGTATGAGAGAGATTGATGAGGCGATTCCACCTGATTGGCATGCCTTGATTGAGGGACAGGCAACTTTACCTTCCCATCGAGGATGGTGGGTGTATTTCGACCCCATCTCAAGAGAGACCCGATCGTTGCTCAACAGGGGACTCTAGTCTTCAGCATCGTTGCGACTTGCCATCATGGACGTCACATCATATTGGACTTTCAGGGTGAGGTTTCACTTGATCAGAGGCTAGCTGCCCATTGGCAGCCTGTTAGAGTAGTTGGTTTTTCCAAAGGAGATCATTTGTCAACCATGTTTTCATTGTTTAGGAGGCTCCAATTTGGAGACTATGGATTTGGCAAGGCAAACCCCTTCTTCAGTTAGCCTGGGATCTTGGAGAGTGGCTCTGGCCTTCGTTGAGCGACGATCATGCTCCTCTATCCTTTTTTGAGTACATAGTCTCACTAGGGAGGATGCTTCTTTTACGAATCTGGCATCCACCTCATCGTCCTCGCCAGTCCAAGGTGTGGCAGGATCAGCGCATCCTTCCAGCTTTCCAACGACAGTTTTGGTCGTGCATCTGGACCTTCTGGATCAGCCGCAAGATATGTTTTTTATGTGGATGATAGCACATGCTAGATTGCCTGTAGGCACTTGGTCAACAGTCATTGGTCGTGATCCGACTTGTCCGAGATGTACTTTGGAGCACGAGTCTTTGAGGCACTATTTCTGGGTTTTTCCATATGCGCAGCCAATGTGGATGACAGTTTGTTGCTTGTTGATTAGAGTGGGCATCCAAGATGGGTTTGTGAAGTGGGGGGCAGTTGCATGGCTTTTGCAATTTTCGGGGTCACACACCTCTTTTCAAGGGTTGCTGCCAGATCCGGTCTTCCTGCTTACCCCCTTAGGATATAGACCAGGTACTCTACAAATGATACCAAATGCAGGTCATGAGTTGGATTTCTGCCACCGAAACACGGTTTTCACCACGATATGCAGCATCACGCTTTGGACCATGCGGAAGGCTCGATGCGTCCACATTCTGGGCTCTCAGTCCTCCCCTACGTCCACCGTTTTGACAGCCATTTGGACAGAGCTGCTGCATACTCGTCATAGTCAGTGGGATTCTTCAGTCGGCTCCTCCAGGGCAGCAGAGCAGCGTCAATGCGTCTTTCTTCACAGATGGGCAAGATCGTCAGTTCTTTTTTGTCGAGATCATGGCCAGATGACATGGCATTATGCACCCCACAGTGGTTCCTTTTACATTCCTCATATAGGCCACCTTGATGTTTATATAGTTGTCACGTGACACATCCAGCCCTATGTGTCTGTGGATAAGCTACAGCATAACAGGGTTCAATCAATCCAGTCAGTCTAGATTAGAAGTGATTTGGCACTTTTTGTGAGTCTATTCGTAGACTGTGCAAGCCCAGTCACTTAGCATAGATGCATATCCTCTGGTTGCACACAGCATGATCATCAGTATTCCCTTCAGAATCCATCAGATTTAGTCAGGGGAATTTTCCAGTGCATTTAGCCTATTTTCCCTATTTTTGGTATTTTTCACTTATTATTTTTAAGTGACTTTCCAACAAAAGTAGGTAGGGCAATTTTGCTAAGAAAATATATAAGCAAACCCAAGTTAGCACTCAATGGCAGAAGAGGCAGCAGGAGCACCGCTCAACAGGCACCTTCTCAGCAGGACCCCAAAGGCTTCTAGCGTTTTTGCTCCACAGCAGCTTGGCTAGTGTTTTTGGACAACGCACAGCAGATCAGCCTGCGTTTTGCCTTGCAGATCCCTGGCGGCAAGACCCCAGCAGATCAGCCTAGCGTTTTTGCATTTGCAGAAGCGCGGCGACAGAAACACCATTTTCAGCCCTAGCGTTTTTGCATCTGCAAGCAACCTCAGCGTTTTGCAGATCTATCGCGACAGAATCGGCCCTAGGACCAGCGTTTTCAGTTTTCAGCAGTTAGACATCGCAGATCAAGTCCCGAACCTCGCAGATCTCACCTTCCCGCAGAAGTTCCTCGCCGCATGGTCAGTTTCCGCAAGGTTTACAGTTTCAGCCCGAAAAGCAGATTTCAGCATCTGCGTTTTCAGCGCGTCGTCATCGCATCATCGTCATCGACATAACAGTCAGAATTCAGCAGATACAAGATTTGCAGATTTCAGCCCATAGCGTTTTTGGACAGTAGTAGAAAGATCGTAGATTTCAGCCCTTAGGTCGACTTCGTCATCCCCATCGTCATCGTCGACATAGCCTAGACTTGCATCAGTCACTTGCATTCATTTGTACCAGAGTGTGCAATCAATAGTAGACCATTCTTGCTAACGAGAGTGGGGCCTTCGGAGGAGGGTTTTACGACGTCTATGGTGTCGTATCTCTCTTCTCTCTCTATCTCTCAGTCTCATACACTTGCACACACAGTGTCCATTCACTTGTTTGTGATCATAGCACTTTCCATTAAGAACGGAAGGCTCTCCCTTCCATAAGAACAAAAGGAACCTTGAGCACAGTTCGGAGCACTCATCTTGAGCAAAGCGCAAACATTCATTCCGCTGCACCTAACAATAGTTCACACCTTGTTGGCCCACTTTTGTACTTCCTCTTGGTGATAGGCCACTGTGCATCTCCAGAGGTCTTTATGTACACGATACAGCCCCTTTGCTGGCAGAGAGAGAGAGAGAGAGAGAGAGAGAGAGAGAGAGAGAGAGCAGTTGTTTGTACAGGCTGTAGGGTATCTTCTTCAACCTATCTTGAATCATTTCAGGTCCATCTGGATTTGATCCTCCGCGCTGGTTTGGAGAGAGTAAGCCCCCAACTAGTTGAATTCGCTTGCACAGGCTATGCGCTTGAAAGCATTTCAAAAGTCACTGGAATCTTGTACAAATGTTAACCCTTGTAAACAAAACATGTGTATCTATAATAAGTTGGTAATCTGCAAGCGTGGCGATAAATAGTGTGCATCAGCAATATAGGCCATTCACATTATTTGAATGTACTAAACTTCCATGTGAATGTGTCTCAAACTAGTATCTCTGAGGCATCAGGATTGCTAGGACAGGAAGACAGGAGGGGACTTTGTGATGAGGAAGGACTTTAGTTTTGCCACTTTGCAATGAGGTTTAAATAAGCTTTTAACTAGAACACTTCTTTTCTCACTTTGAGAATTCTGGAATGCTGTATCAGAAGCCTTTAAGTTACCATCAATTGGATAAGCAATCAAAACAAGAGAAAAGTCAAGTCATCAGCCACATTTGGGGACTTTTGCTAAGTTAGAAACAGAACTACCCCTCAAATTTTATCAGCAATACCTCAACTTTGCAAAGACCGGACCCACAAGAGATACCAATCCCAATCATGCTATGGCTATAACCATCACTTATCAATTGAGCACTAGCCGTAGAAATTAGGTTAATTTTGCCAAGTAGGTTCATGACAGGTTAACAAAATTGCCATCTCTAGAGGAAAGTGCTTTGTTACATCTAGAGGAAAAGAACAAAGAAAGGCTTTGTCACCAAAGACCTAACTTGCTACAAAGTTACACCTCTTACTCTATAAATGAAGAAATAGATCATGGAACAACTAACGAGGATGAGTCTACAAATCACCTACAAGCAAAACTAGAAAGATGGGCAAAAGGAAGATGAACACAACATTTGCAGTATCAAAGAATTGAAAACAAGAAGTCATCTAGACAATGGCTCAAAAGAAAGGTAGATTAGAGATGGAGAAATATCATTTTGGAAGAAGTAAAGACATGCGAATGGAGCTGCAAAAGGCGGGTAGAAAAAAGAAAGCAAAGGTAGTTGTTGATGCCCTGAGAAGAGAAGCTGAGGCTAAAGCCAAAGAGGAGTTGAGAAGACAAAAAGTGATTGAGGCAGAGAGGCGCGGAAGAGCAAAGGAAGGAAGAAGTTTTATGACAGCTAGAAGAACAAAAGAAAGCTGTTGTTGAAGCCATGGCAAGGCTCAAGGCTAAGGAATAGGCAAGACTTCATGCAACATAAGAGGAAAGACTAAGAGAAGAAGAGGAAGCAAAGAGAGATATGAGAAGGAAGATCAACATACAGATGTATCTATTTCACCACCTCCGTGACTGCAATCTCCCCCCCCCCCCCTCAAGCGCAAAGTGAACATCTTGAAAGAATTCAAGAGAAAAACCAAATGGAAGAGTGAAGAAACTAGAGATGGGAGGGGATACCATTTTAGAGGAGTATAAATGATTCTTCCGAGAGTGACATTGCCATTTCTCAGGCCACCCCCTATTCATGCCATCCTTCCCTCCATTGAGGTTTTTCAAACCTTCTTTCCCACTCCTAGATTTGTTGGACTCATCTTCCAACCACCAAGGGTCTTTAGGCCATTCTATCCACAACCAAGATTCTTCAAACCTCTGGGTCCACCACCAATTTTTTTTAGACCCATTGATTCACCTCAGTCACATTAGGCCATATGTGTCAGGGCCTTTTCCCATGGGGGATGTCAAAAGACACGGACTAGAGTTGTCATTGAGATCTTGCATATGGAGCCTTACAAAGGGAGTTCACACTAGCTAAGCCTCGAGACTGAAAGAGACTTAGGGTTAACATATGTACATAGAAGATCTAAATGTGGCCGTGGAAATAAGAGAGATTCTTGCAAAAGACCAAATTTACACACCACTATATAGTAGATAGTAAAATTGATATAAAGACGCAAAATAAACCACAGAGGTATAAAAGGGCTTTTAAGTATGATTTACCTTCTCAATCTTATGTATTTTAGAATAAAGGGTCAAAGATGGAGAGAGGGAGCTTCCAAATTCAGCCCAATATGTTTCTTTTCATCTACTTAGTAAGATGTGCATGCCCTTGCACAAAATCATTACAAGTTTCCTAATTGCTTCTCAATGTTTCTAGATTTAGTTTTTAGACTTTCCCCATTGTTGATCCCATTGGCTTGATAACCCCATGCAATGCATTTTTGGAGCCGTTACTTTTTAACCAAAATTCCCACTTTAATAATTTGAAAACATTATTAGTTATTTTAGTTGATTTTTTTATCTAATATGATTCCTTGAATCTCTCGGAAAAATGCCATTTTGATGAAACTACCTTGCCTTATATCATAGTCATCCTCGACGATAACCATTGGGAAAGGAAAGAGCGTCAAGGTACTTTGGATTCACTTTTGAAAATGAATGTGATAATTGTATGCCCTATGTGGTCCTTGAGGGAATGTTTTTGTAATGAGCATGTTTCTGCTTATAGCGCTTCTCTTCATCATTTTGCATTTAATGGCTAGTCTACTCTATGCCTGAGGGATACAAGCTCCCACAAGTGCGACTTGTGGAGCCCAATTTGTCTTAAGAATCATATAAAACCTGAGAGAGAGAGAGAGAGAGAGAGAGAGAGAGAGAGAGAGAGAGAGAGAGAATATAAATTACGTCAAACCATTTTTATGAATGCATTTATGATCCTCTTCAATAAAGGTAGGTTCTTTACAGTGTATTCCCATCATAAATTTTGAATCTTTCAAAAATGAGTTTTAAGCCTAATCAAATACTTTTGTGGTATCTTACCATTGCACGATAGCTCGTTTCCATGCTTAAGAATGACTTTTGGCTGAATAACCGGGGGGGGGGGAAGGGCGGCGGGGGGGGGGGGGGGGCGAGGGGGGGGGGGTGTTGGTGGTTGTTGTACGTACAAGAAATCACCTATACCACGTGGGTTTAAGTGTGTTAAAAGAAAACATGCTCCAAGGTTATAAAACCACCTTTTTTTCTTAGGAAACTTACATTATTTTGTTCAAAATGCAATAAAAACCCTGTAATTTGTTCATTTTTGCCATATCTTGCTTGTTGTATATTGGAAATGAGGATTTGGAAGTCGAAACAGAATCCAATCATCATCTTCAAAATTAAGTTCATGCCGATGTTTAGTGGTTGCATTTTGCTATGGTATTAACATAGTGTCCTTGACCTTCCAAGACCTGTTCGAAGATCTCTCACATTTATCTATATCAAACATCTTATAATGGGGTCCTGAAAGTAGGGTATTTGGACTTATGTATGATGTGATTGATCTTTGTTCAAAGGAAGATGCTGCCCAACCGAAGGCAACAAATTTCTAGACAGGATATGGTTTCATAAGAAAAGTTATCATAAGGACTTCTCAGGAGCACACACATTTATTGCCATTATAGCTCTCATGTAAATCTCCCAAGCCATGGCAATTTATAAAGATGACCTTTATAATTGCCAAGAGTATAGTGAGCTATATTTGCCAATTGTAAAAGCTAGTTTAGTTAGCCAAGTTGTAGAGCCACAATAAGTATGGGTAGAAATCTTGTGAACATTGGACAATGGATAAAGCCAAATCTTTGTAATGTTTGAACATCTTATTACCTTGTGAATGATTTGGGAAAAATATGTGTTTGCAATGGGTGACAACTATAGAGCTTATAGGTACCTTTGTATTATTCCAATGCTAACGAAATATTCACTAGAGCTTCCTCTCATTATCTTGAGCAATTAGTAAGTGATCAAATAAGTTTCAGTGATTTTAATTGTGTTTACTACATGTGCGAAAGTGGCAAATGAGCTTTATTTGCTCATACTCTTGCATGAACTTTATCTTTTTAAATACCTACACATCCTGTGATAAGATTGTGGATTTTGGGTGACTTTCATCAATCGCTATTTACAAGGCTTGTTTGAGGGGCCATCTCAATTATAATTTTAGCACTTTGTCAGATTTGAGTTCTGACTTCATGATTATGTGTCTTACGTCTTTTGTTTGGATTTGGGGATATTGAAAGTCCAATAAAATGAATTTGCATTGGTTTACCTCAAAGATATGAGAGTCAAATTGCTTGATTTGGATGTGATTCTACTGCTAGTTGTCATAAAATTGCTCATGCACTTGTCTTGCTATCTATATTAGATGGTTTGAGCATGTGCACTAGTTGCATCAAGTATGTCCATGGATTCGTCTTAGCATTGGCCTTCCACCTCTTTATTGAGCCACTTGATTATGCTTTATAAACAAAAAGCCTATGGGTAATAGTAAGTAGAGAGACAATTGGAAAGAATATCCATAGCAAAAGATAGCAAGGGGTTCAATTGTTATTTTTCACTACTTTGCTTTAATGGAAGCTTCGACTGTTCCATTTGCTTCGCCAAGATGCTTGTTGAGAGCATATCTACTGCGTGGAGTGTCCCGAATATGATTCCCACAAAGAAAGTGGGATGCACAATAAATTTTTTTGGAAGTCATTCTATGTGGAGACATAAATTTCAAACAGAAGAAATGTGCCACGATAGAGTATTTAAGGCAAAGATATTGAAAGCACATTTCTAGCATTCCACATATCCATTTCGCACATTTCAAAATTTAAATATTCCAAGGCTCCTGTTGCTTTTCAAAATCTAGAATCTGTAAATCTAAATATCAAAAGCAGAAGTCCTCCATCTTTTGAAGTACCCTTCTTTTCCTACTAAAAACATAAGTCACAGCATCTTCTGTTGTCTAACCCTACAGATTTCATCTTCTACATAGGCTTCTTGTCTCAGTTTGAGAAATAATTTCATGAGCACACATACATCCTCGTATTGAGGCTAAGTTACAAAAGTTACAAGACCTACCCCCTTTCAATCTATGCAACAAACAAAGGAACTGCAAGTAACAGCTTGCTATCAAAGAAACCACACCCATTGTCACCTTTTTTTTATTACTAAATGACGTGGGCTGTCAAAAAATGACTTCTCTCTGGTCCAGAGGACAGGTCATGCACTCGTTCCCATAAGCAATGAAATTTACAAGTAAGGCTGCTCATAACAAGGTCGACTTACTTTTTTAGTAAAACAGACAATTTATGCAAGAAACTAGTACCTTAATTGTAATAATGTAATTATCGCTTTCTGAGCTAAGCTCAAAAGTGAGACACACCGTAGCAAAACATGGTAAACTTAGTTTTTAAGGAACACACAAACTTTTATGTAAGAAACTAGTACCTTTGAGGTCATGATGTACCATTATCATAGCTCAAAAGTAGGACATTCTGCAACAACAACGTTGACTTTTGTATTAACACATACAAAGTAGTACCTTGAGCTGAACAAACTTCTTTCCATTAATGATCTAAGCACTCCTCCATACGCGTATGAATTACGTTGGCAATCCACTATCACAGACAATCATAGACCTCTTTTTGCAAAGTGCTTCAACATTGAGGAAAGCTGATTACAAATGCGGAAGGCTGCTTATTGTGATCGTCGATACTCCCCGACAGACAAGACAATCAACTCACGCACTCAAGAAGTGCATAAGCACTAATATATAATTTAGTATGACTATCATCTCCATCCTCCGCCAAAATACTCACATCCCAGATAGATGTTGTAAGCATCCTCAAAGCAGTGCCCATTTGCTATGAGCTGTTGAACAAGTAATGGCAAGCTGCCAAAAACATTTTCCGATGACATGAAAAATGCGCATTCACCTTCAGCCCTCACACCACATGCAATGCTTGCATTAAGCTCTTGTAACGAACAGTTGGTCATGGCAACCTTTCCTGCATCTGTTGGCATGATTAAATCATCGATTTCGCTTTGACAATCTGCTGACTTAGTGGGAGACATGAGCTCACAGTTGCCACTTCGCTGCTCTTCCTTCATCAATGATTGTATATTATTAACATCTGTGTCCTTCATATCTTGAAGCAGGTTAGTTAGGCGAGCAACCTGCAACCAAATTCATGCGGACATTTATAATGTTGAAAGGAAAACATAATGTTGCCGCCATAATCACAAAATGAGCAATTTATCAAATAAGGGAATGCTTTGACATCCCTAAACAAGTTAATACCCTAGAAAAAATCTACATTTACAGTACAACAATCACTGACCTTGCCTTCTGTCCGTATCAAAAGAAACCATTTGGGGAGGGAGGGGGAGTGGTGGGGGAAGATGTGTGTGCATCAGCATACAAATTCTGGCATGCATTTGTGTGTGTGTGTGTATGTGCAAATGTGCATGTGCATGGGCAGATGCATTAATGATATATATGATAAAGCTGATAATTTTTCACCTCCGCCTGCAACCTCTTGTTGTCTTCCACAGCTGACTCATAAACCTCTTGATTAAACTCTCCTTTTCCTTTACTACGGCATCATAATTGGCCTTGAGCGTCTCAAAATCATGTTCTACTTGCTTATTTTTCCAACGCGCAGCACGTCGATTCTGGAACCAGATTGCTACTTGGCGGGGTCGCAACCCCAAGCTGCTTAGCAATAAGAGCTTTTCTCTCTGGCTCCAGCTTGAGATCGGCATTAAAGCTCATCTCCAGAAAGTTTATTTGCTCCACAGTTTAGTCGACGGTTCTTGTCTCTTATATTGTCATTATCGATACCACTTGTTCCTACACATTGATAAGGGCGCTTCTTCAATCCCTTGCAAGAATCTGCAGCACGGAGTCAATAAACTATTCTTTTTAGTAGAGTCCATAGAGGAGCTGCGCTTCCCCTCTCTAAATATAACTTTTTCCTCCCTCTATAGCTAGCATCCATGTTAATATTGATTAAAACATGTGCACACTCAGACCATTGTGCTTGGCTGAGAGCCTTTCAACTGGCCTAATGAAGCAATTAGTGTAGCCTAGCACCTTACAAAAGTACAGTAATATAAAAAGAACTGCTCATTTGGTAGCCCTGATTCGTATGCCTAAAGAATTTTCCTACAATGAGCCCCTGGTAAAATTGCTAATGCAAGCATTAATTATGAAATTCAAAAAAAATAAAATAAAATTGTACAGAGACACATTATAGCAAAATTGGGCGCTCAACAGTTGTTAAACGACAAACTTACTAACCTTGAATAATCCAAACAGCTGCTTCTTTCCTATTTTTTACTATTCACAAAAATGAACCTCTTAACAGTGGGAGGTTATCAGTGCTCGAGCAAGGGGGGGGCCATGTTGAAGTTGTGAGATCCGGAACTCTGGAATCCTTCTCGCACTCCAAGGATGGCTGCACTAACCAAGCCGTAAAATAAACCTCCAAGCCGTTCCATTCCTCTACACAGAGAGCTCCACACGAAGTGGGCTCCACAAACTCTGCTATCCCTCTCTTAAGCTCCAAACTTCGCCTCTTCGTCTCCCAAGCCGCACCAAGAAATTTCTTCAAAAGTGGCCGCAAGGTTGGCTCAAAGCCACTGCCGAAAACAAAGACTTCCTCTGTCCAGTTCGTGCCCCAAATTGCTTGAATTTCCCTTTTTTTTCAAAACGCTATTTCACTTCCCAAAGCCAAGAGAACTTCTGTCAATGCCAACGTAACTGCGAAACGTTTCAAAGGCCGAAACGTTTTCCCCCTAAAACGTGGAGTTTCACCACGAAATGTTTCAGTCCAAATTTAGATCTAGCACAATGAAATGTGAGACCGAAACATGCGTTTAGTGACTTTGAAACTAAACCTATGGTAACTTATTGTTAGTGAAACGACTTGTGTTTCACTT